>NC_056725.1:1131603964-1131903964 GCF_019279795.1 Protopterus annectens | reverse complement strand
TTTCATTAGCTTTTCCAAGCTTCTTATTCTTTTCATTTGCCGCTGTGCTATTCTAAACACACACTTTCTGCCTCCTGTCTTACATTAGATGTTCATTTTCTAAGAATTCAATTGGATGGTTCCACTTTCCCGAGTGTTTTCCAGAGAGCCCCCCAGGATTCAGGTGCTAGGCCAGCCATCAGGTGCATTCAGAATGTAACATCATAGGGGATCACATAACATCTTTTAGTTATGTACTTTTAGTTACAGACTCATTTTAACTATGCTTGTTCCTACATCCTCTTCCCCTGTCTTACCCACCCCCCCTCCTCAGAAGAGAAGAGATAGAGTTTGCGTTTGAGCTTTTGTTTTATGTTTTTTTCATCGATGTTATATAAGCAGGGCATGTATGTGCATGTGCATATGGTAAACTAGAACTAGAGGGGCTGTTGGTGGTGCATCCTGGGATATAGTAAGCTCAGCCAAAAAGAGACTTAGGCTCTTTGGCATAGCGTGTAGGCAGAAGAGAGATCGGCTCTCAACCCATCATTCAGGAGATGTAGGCGAGATGGATCCCAAACATCTGAAGTTATGGTGAGTACATAACTAAAAGTTCGAATCACTAAAGGTCGTCCTTTAGTGATCGAACAGTTAAAACATTGAATGTTCAGAAAACAAATAAAAACAACAAAAAAAAAACTAAACAGTGTAGGCAGGAGGGCAAACCCCCCTGCACCCCACACAACCCCCGCTACTTAAATATACCAACTCCGAGACCGCACTACATTGAAGTAAACAGAAATCTCCCCTTACGGAGATTTCCATTTACTTGTTCGATGTTCTGCAGTTTAGCTATTCTCATGCCGACAATGTCAGATTCGACATTGTCTGCTTTCGAGAATTTAATATAGACCCCATTTTTCGCTTATTCTTACCCAGTCATTATCTGATTTTACTTTGTTGCTCAGTATTCTTTTCCATTGCTAATCTTTTGTTTCCTAATCCCATTTTCTTATTGATTTGATATATTTTTCATAGGATATTGTTTTATTTTATTAGGTCTTCCATGCTGTACTTCATTTTGAGTTGTTGGCTAATCATCAGTACTGAGTTTCCTCCTTTTTTCCATTTAAGGATTGTCCATTAGCCTTTCATCGCATTATTCCTGCAAAACTTCCTAATATTACTATAAATATATGGAGGAAGTTAGACATTCTAAAAAAGTATAGGGCTAGCTGCAGTTTCTGCTAGCAGTGGGGGTATCAGAGTTAGATTTTCATTTGAATTGTGTAATTAGCTTCTCTGCCTGTGAGGCAGAACACTGCAGTGGAAAACAAACCTGTGCTCAATCTGATGTACTAGGGGAACCTCATACAAACTGGGATCTTTTGATGGAACCAGTTGTGCATTTTTTGTAATAGTTCTTTTGCCAGCTCTGTGCATAGATAAATGGACATTGTATCTGACCTGTATAAGATGGACCTGGCTTTTACATGAGAGATTTGGACAAAAATGTTGATCCTTTTCTTTTGGTTTTGGTGTCCCCATGGTTTTGTATGCTACAGTATCTTAGACCATGTCAGGCCAAGGGGTATTTTGATTTTCTTTTATTTGCCTGTTTAAATAAAGAAGGTGAAAAGTATGATTGCCAACATCATTGAGTTTGTCATGGGTATGGAGGCAGACTTTGAATACCTCCATATCTACCATTCACCTAGTAACACGAGGATGTTTCTTCAAGGGCTTATTCGTTTATTTCTCTCCTTAGTCTGGAAATTCAGCAGCTGCTTTATCCTGAGTAACTTCTTTATCAGAGCTGACAAGGATGTAGCTTTTGTAAAATCTTTCCTTTCTTGTAGGAATGGATTCAGGTTTGCTCTCATCTTCCCACATTTTTGGACATGCCTTGGATTTGGACTTTGAGCCATGATTAGGGTTCTGGTGAAGGAACCTGTTTGTTGGTCTCACCACTCCCTTGTTTGGTTCATGGTTGACCTATCTCAACTGTTATCCTAAGACCATGGATTGATTAATTGTAGAAACCTTGGTCTACTCACCTTAGAACCTTCAGGCCCAGACAATCTGCATGGGGTGTATTACAAGACTCTCTTCTTGATATTCTACCCATAGCTGTGCATACTTGGTTCACTTTGTACAACATGAGTAAGGTTTAATTTTGTGCTGTGCAAGTTGAGAAAGACTTTTATGAAGTTAGATTGCAAACTGTGTTGCACTTGTCTCCTAGAGGACAGGCTTGTTCTGGATATTTTGTGGTGTACCAGTAAGTGGTCTTCTAGAAGAAGTCTTTATATGTTTTCAGGGAGCTTTCTAAGCCAGCAGATCACCAGATGTGCTGTTTCACTTTATTGGAGGGATGCACAATCTGGCTTATCTAGCTACTCAAAAGATATTATCTACTGGAAAAAAAGTCATTTTGCCATTCTAAGTTGTATTTTTACCAAGCTGTACTCTCCGAGGTGGTTGCACACAGTGTATGTAATATTTACATGAGCTGTCCTAGGAAATGTTGGCATTTTAAGTCTAGATTGTATTGATTTTTATCTGTCTAGTTTCCTGTGTATGTGCAACATCCTGCTGTCTTAACCTATGCTCTACTAGGCTGGTTTTGTTTTGCTAGGATAAGCTGGGCTTCATCCTTTAATCAGATTTCCATGGCCTACTTTAAAGGTAGGATATTTCCATCTGTGTTTAAAGAAGGTGTTAACTACTCCATTCCTGAAAATGCTGTTGTTAATCTGGGTTATGTAGGCAACTCTAAATGTGTTTCTTACTGTTCATTGCTGATGTGTATGAGAATGTTTATACTTTCTTACTTTTGTGAAAGTGACATCTGTGACCCATTCTAGTCTGGCTGTTGTTAATCACAGCACCAAAACAGCTCAGAGCAGGGCCTTTAACAGTCTTCTATTATAGTACTGGACCAGTGTTATTTTTCTCTCCTGGTTCTCTCGGAACTCTCATCAGCATTTGACATGGATCATAGGCTTCTATTGGCTCACCTAAAATACAATGCCTTATCACTGGTGTTTTGGCTTTGATTGCCTCTTGTCTCTCCATGTGAACAGAGTCCTTTCAGGATTTACTTCTGCTGTGCTTCCTACTGTCTCATTTGCTGTGTGCCACAGGTGGCTAATTGTCATTCACCAGGCACTTGCTCCTTTTAGGTAATCTTGTTCAAGGGAGAGGCTTGCAATGTCATTATGTTGATAACATGCAGCTTTACCTCTCCTTCCATCGCAAATCTTTGTCTAACATAGATAACCCTGCCGAATACTTGGAATGCATCCACAGCTGAATGATCACTAATAGAGCCAAACTTAACACCTCACTATACATGTCATTTTTTCCAAGTTTGTCAGTTCCAGCACTGGCCCTAGACATCACTTGTAGTTTAGGTAGACTGGAATTCTTGTTGAAGTTAAACAACTTTGGCATTACATTTGATGATAAGATAACTTTGAAAGATCAAATTTCAGCTGTAATCAAATCTTGCTTTCATGTGAGGAATATCACTCTTATTAAACGCCTCAGTCTGCCTGCTGCAGTACTTCCTGTAGTGGTACATGCTGTAGTTTCCTACCCAGTCAGACTACCATAATGCAATGTATCTAGGGTTCCCAGACAGTGATTGCATCTGGTGCAAAATTCCATTGCCAAGGGTAGTTATTGGGATATTATGCTACCAGCATATTACACCTGCTTCAGTTGCACTTGCAGCCCGTTGGGCAGAAGATTATTTTTATAACTACGTAGTCCTGGCTCTTATGGCCCTTGACTGGTACTGGCTGAACTGTTCCCCATGCTAGGAGACCAGTGGCCCCTTAGCACTTTCAGAGTTGTTCTACTCTTTTGGCTTTCCTGCCATTGCTTTTGAAGGACTTCACCACTGGACTTTACTGCCTAGTTGGCTGAGGGAATCCTCTAATGCTAAGTAGATATAAGCACTCTCTCAAAACGCATCTCTTAGAGCAAGCCCGTTATAGCTTTTCTGTTTAATATTATCAGATATTACAAACAGTGATCAGTATTTACCGGGTCTATATCACCACATCGAATGGTGATAAGTTCGAACGCCCTTTGTTCGAACCGAAAAGTCCGAAAGCCCTAAACCGCAAAGTTATGGGACATCGATTTTTTTTCCCAGGGAAAAAAAATCAGTGGGCTGTCTTCAGGGCTTTGTTATTTCCTCCACTGTAGTGCAATCTCGGAGTTGGTATATTTAAGTAGGGGGGTGTGGGGGGCACAGCCCCCCGTGTTGGAGAGTATGGGTGGCGAAGCCCCCCCCCCTTCTGTTTGTTTTAGAGTTGTGATTTTTTTTTTCACAGAGCAGCGATTCTTTTTCCCTGGGAAAAAAATCGCTGTTCTGTGAGTTCGCTGTTTAGGGTTTTTGGACTTTTAGGTTTGAACAAAGGGTGTTCGAACTTACAACCATTCAATGTGGTGGTATAGACCCGTATTTACAGCCTTGGCAGCCTACTGTTTACTTTATGTTAATTTTTTATTTCTGTTACAGGATGTATGTTATCTTGTGCTTTATTTTGATTTAAATTATTTTAACCTTTGAGATTTTAGTAGTCTTAAGGTTTATTCATTTTGAAAGTGCTTAGTTTTTAAGCATGCAGACTTGAATATACATTAGTGTGTGTGCGTGTATGTATTTATATGCACATATATGCCTGTGTGTGTGCATGTGTTTATATGCACTTATATGTCTGTGTATGTTATTAAATATAAATGATGTATATTATGTGTGTGTGTATGTGTGCATGCACGCGTGTGCACTGTTTTTCAATATATGTTGATCTGCTTTGGAGTACCATTCCCTACATCATTCTAGGTGTTGGTATGAAGTAAGTGGTTGTATCCCAATGTGATGGTAGCTATCATACTAACACTCTGCTTTTCTTTATCCATTTCTGTTCCTTAGTGCAGGTAGTCCTAGATGCCATGATTTAAGGAGGTGTGCCCCTTGCATTTATTTTGAAAGTCACTGCTGTGAATTTGTGGCTTCTCGTATTTTCCTTGGAGATACTTGTGTTAACTTTGAGCAGCTAAAATGCCTTTCTTGGTGCATTTAAACCTCATTCTTGACAAAGTCATTCTTGACAAAGTAGCTAAGTTTAGCAGATTTGTGTTATGCTTTTCGTTGTGCTACATAGCACCCTTTAGTTAATATCCCCAGTTTTAAATTCTTACTGTGAAGTTACCTCTCATGCTGATTTGCTTGATCATCATGGATCATGAGGGCAATTTCATAATTCACAGACCAGAGACTTGCACATGCCAAGCAGGCTCAGGCAAACTCTTTCACAGAATAATAGATGATTTAATGTGCAAAACATGGTGGCATGCTGTCTATTGCTGGTTGTAATAAGAAGTGGATGGATTTGGATATAAAAACTGTGTTATTGGTAATTAAACCAGTTATTGTAAGGAGGAAAAAACACAAAACAAAACTCCTGTACTAATGTAAAGAGGATAGGAGAGTGACATTGTCCTTTAAAGAGCGACCTAAACATTAGGTGGAAACGGGTAAAGGATTATCTTTTGATTACTTTTGATGGAGCATAGAGTTTGTGGCTCTGCATATTTTATGTGTTTTTCTGTGAGTTTCATACAAAACCAGTTTCTCCAGAAAAGTTTCTGGCTCTCTGGGCATTTTGTGTGTCTTACTCTCAGCATGATTTGCAGGATGGGAATATCTATATGTGCTAGTTACTGTCTACCTTACCAGTCAGATTGCAAGCTGATGATGACTGATTCTGCTGTATACAGAGTAACTGTTAAGGACAGATAAAGTGGTGCATTGACAGGTTTTGGGAGTGGTCGTTACACTTACTTTACTGTCAACATTTATTTTGGGTAGTTAATCAGTAATCCGTGATTGGGATATGGATTTTGCAGTATTTCCCAGTGAATGGTTGTGTTAGACCATGAGGACCAAGACAGCAGGTCTAATGCAAGCACAAATGGAGGAATATTGCACAACCCATTTTTCTTTTCCAAGCAATGATTATTTCTGTTACACATTGGCTCCCTGTTAAAACAAAACTAAAAAAAAAAAATTACTTTATGACTCCTGTCTAGCAAACTGTGAAGAGAGGTCTATATAAATTAAGTTGTTCTTTACACTTTTTAAGTATTCTTTGGTACTGAATATTGTAAAATAGTGTTTATTTTTTTTCTAAGCTTATGTCAGAAATATATGGAGGTTAAACTCTGCAGCTATTGAAAATTAACACCTGAAATCAGCTGTATTTATTCTGTAGTGAAGCAGTGTGTCCACCTACCCACAGACACATGCAGACAGTCACTTATTGCACTGTTTTGTACATGGCTTAGCATATCTCTGTGGTTTATAATTGCTTATTAACAGTACAGATGAAGCTGTTAACTTTTTTCATGATGGCATGTTGTCAGGTGTTTAACCACAGTGGAAGCAGAGATATATAACAAAAGTTCTAACCTGATGTTGTTAATCTTCATTCATTTCATCCCAGATGGGATGTCAGTTCCGTCCTTGGAACCGAGTCGGCCATATACGAAGCTCGCGCCAGCCAAAAACTCTGGAGCTAAGCTTTTACCCAAAATATCCTTCTCCCTGTTACCCCAAATCTCGTTTCCTGCATAGCCATAAAGCCACATTCAAGCCAGCTCTCGGGTAAGTCGAACATTTTTTTGATATTTTATAGAGTTTGATAGTAGTTTTCTTGTTGTTTTCCTGAATTTTGTATATCTTTGTATATCGCTAGCCTTTACCCTTCCTGTTGGCTCCCTTTCTTAATTACCTTTTGGTAACCTTAGTACCATTGGTGCTACGGCCCTTCTCCCTCCCCTTGTGGTAATTCTTCAATACCATTGCTGGTATTTCTTTTTTCTCTTAAAAAAAAAAAAAAAATCTTTTTTTGTTTTAAACTATATCTGTGTGTGTATATATATATATATATATATATATATATATATATATATATATATATATATATATATAAAATCTCCCTTCTTGCCTCCTCTTTGGGTGTTTATTGTGTGTGTGCATCGGAGATGTCTGAAAAGAAAGGTACGTCAGGCTTTAAGCAATGCCTAAACTGTAGTAGAAAAATGCCTAAGAGTGATGCTTATGAGGACAGTGTATATTGTTTGGGGGTGCCCCATCTCTCGGTGCAGCCTCTGTGTTCTATTGTAAAGGGTTTAGTGCCCGTACTCTGAATGAAAGAAAAAACAAGCTAATTCTGAAGGGCCAACTTAAGACGCCCTTTTCAGAGGCTCTTTCTGCATTGGAGGGCTCTCCCCCCTCCTAAGAAAGAGAAGAAAAGACCACATTCTGTACCTTCTTCACCTTCTGGTGGTTTGGACAAGCCACCTAAACTGAAAATGTCTAAAGTGTCATCAGAGCCAAAGCCAGTCTCTACGACTCCGACCTCAGTTATGTCAACTGTCTTTATGCCTGTTTTGGCACCAATATTGTCTACGGCACCTTTTATTTCCAAGTTACAAATTACCGCATCCTCTTGGGTACCGAGTGCCATGGCACCGAGCTTGCCTTCGGTACCCATGACTACAGCCCCACTTTTGACTGAGCCTCCAATAACTACCTCTACACCAATTTCGGTAACAAGTGCTACTTTGGCACCGAGTCTGTCTATGGTACCCATGATTGCAATAGATGCTTCATTACTTCCTGCAAACTCAAGACAGCAGTGCCATTGGACACCACAATATGGACCCGATACTTCCCATCAGTGCACTCCTTTCTGGGACAGATATATAGCCCCTTCTTTGAGCGGCTAGCATCCCCATTGGGGATATCCACTAGATCCCCATGTGGTATGCCTCGTGGACCAGCTGCTGGCAGCCAGGAGATTCCTATGCCCTCGAAGACCTATCCACCTTTCGGACTTGGGAGTGTTTCTCCATGGACTCCATCCTACTTTCCTACTTTGACCTCCTTGCAGGTTTCAAAGTCTTCGACTCCAACGACTCTTTCGATACCCACTGCTTCGGTGCCATTAGTGGACCTCACTGTGGCCCCAGAACCGACCCTTTGGCCTTCAGTTCCTTCAGACCCAGGTCTTCCTCAGGCTCAGGTATGGGCCATGGGCTGCTCAATGCCGAGTACGGTCCTGAGTGTGTCTACGGTTCTGTCCATGACTCCAAGAGTTCTGTTGGCACTAATCCTTCTTGAGGCTCCTCTCTCGGGAGTGGGTTTGGTGGAGCGGGGTGTGACCCCAGTTCCGAGGTTGTCTTTCTCAGTTCTGGGCCCCATCCCTCTTTGGATGGGCCTGCTTTCTGGGCGATGGAGTGGCTCTTGCATCTGGAAGCAACTGCCAGCATCAGAACCCCAGATGTCCCTTCCCCCTGAGCTGCAGCTGACACAAGCCACCGGTTTGGGACATTGGGCACAAGAGCTGCAGGATATATCCTACTGCAGGGTGCCCCTTGTTCCAAGTCCTCCTCAGACATTCCCACTGAAGAGGTGCCACGGAAGAAGTTGTGCAAGAGGAAGCATGTAGACTCCCCTGAGGAGAGTCTTACAGAGGATATGGATTACGATGAAGGGGAAGGGTCCCCATGGTCACCCCCTGAAGATGTCTCCTTTGGAGACATCCTTGAAATGTTGAAACAGAGGGGTGACTGGAAGCCCAACAACTCTTCCTCCGAGGAGTCTGTCTTCCCGCAGGCCTTTCATGCCCATCCATCTACCTCTTGGATGACTCGTGGTGCAGCGTGCCTGGAAGAATCCTGACTCAGTTGAGCCAGTCCCACGGAGACCAGATAAAATTCTATCCCCTCCTGAGGAGAGCCCACATTGGTCTAAAGGTTTACCATTAGATGCTATGGTGGTGGCGGAGGCAACAAAGAAGGAGCTTGCTGAAGAGAGCCAGACTGTTCATCCGCCTAACAGGAAGTCCCAGGCAGTGGACAGATTAGGGAAATGAGACTTTGCTTCAGCAACACGTTCCTTGATCTATCTGGCACATTTTTACGAGGCTCCAAAGAGACTTAATCTCTGAACTCTCTGGAACTCTATCAGGACAGGTGTCTGACGAGGTGAGTGACAAAGTTGCTTCACAGCTCGCAACCCTCGAATCCATTTCAAACTTGTCCATGAGGTTAATATCCCATGCAACTGAAGGGGCGGCAAGAGCTGCGGGTTCATGCATAGTTATGAGACGCCATGCCTGGATGTCTCTCTCTGATTTTGCAGACCCCTTTAAGTCTCCCTTCCTGAACACTCCAGTTGAAGCATCTTCTGTATTCTACCCAAAAGAGAAGGACATTCTAGCCAGGTGTGAGAAGGACGGTAAGACCCTGTCTGCCATAGGTGTATGCTTTTCCACCCCCCCAGCATTCCTTCTCCAGGAATCAGAGGAGTGGAAAGTTGTGGCACAGAAGTCTCTGGGTCCTTTTTGTGATGCAAGTGGCGAGTTCACCCCCAGGGGCAGAGGGGGTAACTCTTCTGGAAGACGCCCCTACCGAGGCAGAGGAGGCCCGCATAACCAGGGACCCAGAGATTTGTCCTCTGGACAGTCCTACCAGCCCTCCTGAAGAGTGGCCCAGTTGCTTTCCTCTGGAAGCAGTCAGGGGACGTTTCTCTCTGCACCATGCTGTCTGGCAATCAATAACCATCGACTGTTGGGTGCAGAAGATAATATCCAGAGGCTACCACATCCCTTTCGACTCTTTCCCAAAGCCACCAAGACGAATTCCTGATGTCTCACCCAGTCAAAGGGAAGAAGCAGCTATAGAGAGAAAAAAGCTGTGTCAAAAAAAAAAAAAAGAGTCATCCAGGCAGTCCCACCAGACCAATGTGGATCCGGATTCTATTCAGGATTCTTTTTGGTGCCAAAAAAGACGGGAGACTGGAGACTGATTTTGGATCTCAGCAAGTTAAACAAGTTTGTCACCCAAATGAAATTCTGGATGGTCACGGTTCAGTCCATTCTCCCCTTTTTGGGGAAGAGGTGATTGGATGTGCTCCATGGACCTTCAGGATGCGTATTACCACATCAAAATGGACAAACACTCCAGTAGGTTGCTTCACTTCTGGCTGGGAGTCAATCACTACCAATTCTGTGTTCTGCTTTTCGGACTCTCTAGAGCCCCCAGAGTGTTCACCAACTGCATGGCAGTAGTAACAGTTCACTTGAGACTGCAAGGATTATGGGTGTTTCCATATTTAGATGATTGGCTCCTTACCGCCCCCACCAAGCATCTACTGGAAACAGCCCTGAAATACACTCTTTCCCTGGTGAATTTCTTCTTCAAGCCACAAATGCAGCAACTACTTTGCCATAATTCCCCCACAGGGGATTGACCCACGGGACTTCTATATGCTTGCCCTCCCATCTGTCTGATTCCCCAGTTTTTGAAGAAAGCTCTTTGGTTGAAAAGTAAAGTGATCCTCATAGCTCCTTACTGGCCTTGACAAGTATGGCTCCCATTTCTCCAGCCTCACCTACTATGCCAACCATGGATTCTGGATCCAAATCCAAATCTGATTTCTCACCCCCAAGGGTTGAGCCACCCGAACTTAATCAGCCTCAAGCTGACAGCTTGGTTTCTCCACTTCCACTGATCGCCAGGCAGAAGAACCTTTCCTCCCCTGTATGTGAAATTATTCTGGCTTCTCACAAACCATCCACCAGGAAGCTTTATATTGACAAATGGAAGAGATTTTCAATTTGGTCTAAGCAGAGGAAAGTAGACCCGTACTGAGCCCCAGTTACTGCACTGCTAGATTATTTGTCAAACTTGGCCTCGACTATATGGGTTTACCTGGCTGCCATTTCAAATTTTAATAATGGTTTTGGGAATTTCTCCTTGATCTCACATCATCTATGTAAAACTTTTGTAAAAGGAGTCTCTCATGTTAGACCTCCAATCAAACAACCTATAGAACCATGAAGCCTTACACTAGTCCTGCAGTCTTTGATGCAACACCCCTTTGAACCTGCAGCAACTTGTGACATCAAGTTGTTATCCTGGAAATCTCTCTTTCTGGTGGCTATGACATCAGCTAGATGTATTTCTGAGCTCCACACTCTATGCATAAAACGCCCCTATTTAATTTTCCACAAGGGTAGAGTATCACTCCGGACGAATCCTTCCTTTCTCTCCAAAGTAATTTCTGATTTCTCTGTTAACCAGACTATTGACCTACCAGTCTTTTCCCCTAATTTTTCAGATAAAGGAGAGTATTGTCTGCATTCATTAGATGTACACAGTCAGTTGAGATTCTGCCTAGGTAGGACAAAAACAATGCACAAAATCGGACCAGCTGTTTATATCATTCTGTGGTTCTAAAATGGGAAAGTTAGTTTCTAAGGTGACCTTATCTAAATGGCTCAGAGACTGTATACTTTTTATTTATCATCATGAAAAAGAACCTTTACCACAAAAAATCAAAGCTCACTCCACCAGATCAATGGCAATTTCTGTGGCATTCCACTCAAGAGCTTCTATGGATGATATCTGTGCAGTAGCAATGTGGGCCACTCCTCATACCTTTATAACTCATTACATATTGGAGTTGGTCTCCAGGGGAAGAGCTTCATTTGGCTTAATGGTGCTCAGGAATATTCTTCCATAAGGGACGCCCAAATGATAGCTGGGGATGCTGTCCTCTCAGTGATGAATGAATGAACGAACGTTAACAACATCAGATAAAGAAGTTATGTCTTACCATAACGTTCCATCTGTGTTATTGATCTTCATTCATTCATCACGTCCCACACTCCTTCCCCCTCCTAAGGCTCCTAGGGGATACTTTGGGTCCAAGTCCTGAATTAGGGTACTTGCACAGAAATTGCCTCCGTTTTACCGTTTTACTAATAATGGGCAAACTTGATTTGAGGAAACAGGGAGAAGGGTATTATGAGTAAAAGCTTAGCTCGAGAGTTTTTGGCTGGCGTGAGCTTGGTATATGACCGACTTGGTTTTGAGGACTGAGCCAACATCCCATCCTTGATGAATGAATGAAGATCAACAACACAGATGGAACGTTATGGTAAGACTTTTTTTTAAAGATGAAATGAAGAAAAAGCCCACTCTTACTTTGCACAGTTGGTACATTATGTATACAGTACCAATACTGCTAGCTCTCAGTCTTTTAAAATAACTGTTATCAATTTTATTCCATATGGATCAGCAACCAGGCTGTAGAGTATATTACACAGCCGCAGGTCTTAGTGAGCCCTTCATTCCAGCTCTGCATAAATTGTTTACCTGACATCCCTTCAGGCCACATCCACTGTAGGCCCTGAATGGTCCACCTAGATCCAGTAATCACAAATCTTTAGGCAGAGCTCCTGCTGTACCCAGGATGATCTCCCCACTTGATGAAATAATTTGTTTTTAGGTGACGGTCTCTTTATGGTCTCCTGAGTTTTTTTTCTGCTAACGTCAATAATTCCTTTGTAGCAGCAGGCAAGACCCAAAAACTCATGCCAGTAGGCCAGTCTTCATCCCGCCTCTGTGGTTTAGACCACAGATGGACAGACACCAACTGCTATTTACCTTATGGGTGGTTACTGTTTTTTTTATATACCTACTAATTTGATAACTCTTTTCAAGCCCACCTGATCTCCCTTCCCAGCCACATCCATGTAAACCGTATTCTCCCATCACGAATAATCACTTTTTCAACTACTCAGTCTATCTCCACAAACAGGGCTGTAAAACAACCCTTTATAACTCTTTCTCCGTCATTTATTACTTAAAAAGATCCAAACTGTACAAACTTTAAAACAAAAATGTACTTTAAGAAAAAAAAAACTCTTGAAGCCATATCCCTCAACATGCACCCCATATCCTATCAAATTAACATTCAGTGATGCTATATATCCTAGTGCAGGACCACTCACTGCCAACTTTACCACCAACCCAAACCAAATACACCTTCCTCATCTACCAAAACATCCTCATTGCAAATTTTTTAACTGAACATCTGAAACACTTGCAGTAAAATAACTGAGCTGCATTACTTGTCTAGCCCAGCACTCTCCTGACATGCCAACAATTACAGAAACTTGGCTAAAGTCCCATTTTAAAGATGAAGAAATACAATCACCCAGTTTGAACATGCTAAAGGTAGGTAGGCAAAAAAAGAGGTATAGCCATCTTGTAAAAAATACTCTGCAACTTTCCCTTTCCCCATCCCAACCTTTAATGATGCAGATATAATTAGTGCTCTACTAAAACTAATCTCCCACAACATGGTATCCATAACAGTAATTTGCATCCCTCTTGGGAATAAAAGTAGGACTGCTGAAGAATTTTTATCATGGGTCACCTCTAATACCCCACAAGAAAAGATAATTTTAGGATATTTCATCATTGACTGGCTGGCTGTCAATTGCGATTATCCTCAAAATGCCATCAATTTGTATGGCCTCAGCCAGCTAATTACTTCTCTCACTTGGTACGTAAACATCACCATTGAAGTTTCGGTACTTAATTGGATACTCACCTCCTCCCCTCACAGCATATTCTCTTATTTTTCTCATGCTAATACTCTTCAGTGACCACCTATCTTCCCTTGTCATCAGAGCTCAAAACCACACCACCTTATTGAAGTACACAGACACACTCCCAAATCCAAAAAGAAACTTTTCTCCAGAACTTACAACTTCTCTTAGATGATGCTGTTAACAGAATTCAACAGAACCTTCCTTAATATGCTAAACAGTTTAGCCCCCCACAAAACAAAACATGTAAAAGCCATACCAGGTACTTGGCTGACCAAAACCACAAAACATCTAATGAAACTCTAAGACAAGTCCTAGAATTTCTGATAAAAAATAAAACACTGAACAGCCTACAGATATTTCAGCAGCTTAGAAATCACACTGAATACCAAATTAAAGTTGATAAAAACTACTGCACTAACCTACACTCCCAAAGCCTTCAAAGCGAGCCTTTACCTGCAGTACCCAACAACACAGAAAACACTGCCACTCACTTTAATACACACTTTATAAACTCATTTACATCCGTAATCAAACACCACACACCTCCCACCAGCCCGTCCATCCCCAGCAACACCTGTGACTCTGTCTCCTCATTGCAGCCAATTCCCACCTCCACTATTAAAAAACTTCACTTAAAACTAAAACCTGCTACCTGACAAGTCTCCCCACCTAATATCTAAAAATGTCTGCCGAGGCTGTAGCCTATACTATTTCCATACTCCTAAACTGTTTTATCATAGAAGCATACGTCCCAACACTTTGGAAAAAGTTATACCCTACCACTACATAAAGGAAAAAATAACACTGGACTTTATAACTTCTACCCTATTGCTATCCTGTCCACTTTATCTAAAATTCTTGAAAAATGCTTTCATTCCCAACTCTCACAGTATATTGTCAAAAATAACCTCCTTTGCTCCTCCCAACAAAGCTTCAGCCCCAATCGTAGCACTACTGCTGTCCTCCTACATTTCACTAATACTGTAAGTACCCATCGGAATAAAGGAAGGGTGGTATCTGCCCTCTTTTCTAGACCTTTCCAAAGGCTTTGACCCAGTCTCACACCCCATCCACCTACAAAAACTCTCAACTCGATGTGATGAAACATCTACTGCATGGCTCAATAGCTATGTTACTCACAGACCGGAGGTCATAAAATGGCACAAAGACTTCTCCTCTTTCCTCCCGTCTCCACAGGCATTTTCTAAGGGTTCATTCTTGATACCATTCTTTTTAACATCTTCATTAATAACCTCCCAGATGCCTCCAGGTCAGCCACAGTAAGTCAGTATGCTGACTACTCCACCCTCATATGTAGCACTCACAACCTTAACAACTTGCAAGAGATCACACATTTATTCTTCTCATCCATTGAAGCCTAGCTAACTGACTCACAACCTTTTCTCAACCCTAAAAAAGCTAACTTTTATTTTCTTTACCCTAAGACTCCTCTCAGTCAAGAAACCCTCCTTTGATATTCTCTCAGTACATAATACTAAAATTGAAACTGATCCACATACTATGCTGCTTGGTATCTACACTGACAATAGCTTAAAATTTGACTACCACATCCAACATTCAGTAAAGAAAATTCACCAAAAGTTAGTTTCCTGTGTAGAGTCAAACATTTCTTCATTGAACAAATTGATAAACATTTGGCCTGTATCCTACAACACCCCACACTTTTCTCTGCTCAACCCTTATTTTCAACAGCTTGCAAGTCCTCATCTGTCATAGCTTGAACAGTGCTATTACAAAGTAGCAAAGCTGGCAGTAAATCATCCACAAAATCCCACTACTGCCTAGCATTCAAACTAAACTGTCTTGAACTACCCCAGTTTGGCACTTACTGTCTTACTCCTAACTTGTGGATACTTATAACCTCATATGTAAGTCTGCGAACTGTACATCTCGGTCAACTCTGATCCAGCATGCAAACCAAACTGACCCCTTCGCTGCTCCTCCATGTCACCAAATCCAACAATACAGCTGATGACGGTCAGTTCTCAAACTGTGTCACCAAAGCATTTAATGCCATACCCCTTTCTTTAAAAACAGAACATCTCAAACATTTAAAACAGAAGCTGAAGTAACACCTGCAGAATACATGGCTGTTCCCCTGCACTAACCCTGGATAAGTACCTCTAGACTAAACTATAATTCCATACTTACACTGTTCGACTACTTCCCTCTTATCTGATGTTCATCGTGCATACAGCTGCAGTAATCACAGATGGGTTTTCAGCCGTCAGGCGGTCCCTCGGTCGGCCGAATTCCAAAGTCTTGGTCCGGCGTCGGTTGTCGTCACTTACTCTTCTGACGTCAGTGAGGCCAGAGTATATAAGACACAGCCGACGCCATGTTCTCCAGTCTTTTTTGCCGCGCGGTGCCCGAAGCAGAAGCAGTTCGCAAGTGCTGGTCGGCCAGCTCCTGAATTACGAAAAAAATTGGAAACCGAAGTCTTCATTAAAGCTAAGTACCCCGTTGGGGAAACTTTTCTTGCCTCAGACCGATGTCAGAAAAAGTTAATAATTGTATTTCTTGTGGGTAGCAAATACCGCATAAGGATTTCCATTCCCTTTGCATACCTTGTTTGGGCCCAGACCACGACGTCTCGGGCTGTTGCTTTTGCGCTACCTTCAATAAACGCACTATTAAGCGTCGGGCGGAGTTCGCCCAACACTACTTTGGTAAAGCTTTTGATTATAAAATGTCGTCGTATACTCCGACTACCGTTTTGTCCAAAAAACGCAAGGAAAAGGACCGACACGCGAGGCCCGCGGTCCCCGCCGAAACAGGCTACACGTGGTCCGGTTCTCAGCGAGACGCCTTTGCAGTCCCTGACTACCGACGACTCTCCTTTGACGGTGTCTTCTGTACCCGAGACCGCTGGGTCCTCGGCCCTTTCCCAGACTACTACCGAAGCCCCTGCTAATGTAGAGCCTACTAATGTGGACAGGTCCACCTCCACCCATGGTGTATTTAGGCCCTCATCTTCCTTTTCAATTAAGGCCTTTACTAAATCCAAAGCAGCCAGGCATCCCACGAGACCTGTTGCACAGGGCCCATCTTCAGGACCCATGCCTAAAAAACAGATGCTAAAAATGGCTGAGGATTTAATTACTCTTATCAGAGGTTCTCATTCCCCTCCTGACAAGAGACCCAGAGTGGAGGAAGATTCTCCCTCTTCTGATCAGGGATCCATTTTATCAGAACATTCTGATGCAGAGGAACACGCTTACTCTCCTTTTGAGGATTCGGATGCAGAACAGTCCATTCCTTCGGTATCCCCTCCTGAGGATTTTTCCTTTGGGGAAACCTTGCACACCTTGAGGGAACACTTCCATTGGGAAGGCCAAGACTTTTCAGATTCCAAGAAAAGACTTAGGGAATTTCTTTGGTTACCTCAACACAGACCTCTGGCTATACCCCGTGTTTTGGACATACTGGATGATGTCTATTCGGAGGCTTGTCTTAACCCTGATTCTCTGCCTCCTGCACCAGTCAAACCTGATAGGTATTACAGAGTACCCAGCTCTCACCAATTTCTCTTCAAAGGCCATAATGCTGACCCTGAAACCATTTCACAAGGCCCCAAGGGATTGAAGGCCTCCACTGCCAAGAATCCACTTCCTGCAGAAAGGGAATCCAGATCTTTAGAAAGGTGGGGTAAAAAGGTATATACCTCGGCCACCCTAGCCATGAGGGCCTTAAACTGTCAGTTTCATATGATTAAATATCAACAGTACCTGTTATCACAATTAAGGAACAAAATGTCTCAACCTGAACAACCAGATTTAAAAGAGTTACAGGATATGATGCATAGTGCGGAGCAAGTGGGTAAACACACCTTACAATGTGGTTATGATGCCCTAGAGGCTTCCAGTAGAGCGGCTGCTACAGGATCAGTCATTCGCAGACATGCCTGGCTTAGGGAACAAAATTTGCCTGATCATGTGAAAGCTAAACTTCTTGATGCTCCTTTACAAAAGGATGTACTATTTGGTACTAATGCTGAGGAGATACTATGGAAAATGGAAGAAAAAGCCAAATCTATGCAAACTGTCAAAGCTTTCTTACAGGTCCAGCCACCATGTTTTAGCAGAAATTGGCCTTCAAAAAACTGGTCCTTTCCAGCCACTGACAAGCCCCAAAGAGGTAGATACAGACGCACAAGGGGCAGAGGGCAATCACAAGGATCATATAGAGGCAGACAATGGCAAACTCCAGCACCAAGAGGTGGTGAAGACAGTGCACAACAATACAGGAAGCAAACCCAATGGCTCCCTCATTTCCATGCCAAGCAAGTCTCAGCTGGCAGCACCTTTGGGAGGGAAACTAGCATTATTTGCAAGCAATTGGCATATTGTCACAACAGACAAATGGATACTGGACATTATAAACAGAGGCTACAAATTTCAATTTCACACTCTTCCAAAAATGAGAGGCATGCCAAACCTGCCACAAAATCAAAGGGCAGAGGCACAACTGCAAATTTCAAAGCTCATAAACATGAGAGCTATTCAAAAGGTACCTACGCACCAACAAGGTCAAGGTTTTTATTCAAGACTTTTCTGGTACCAAGGAAAGGAACCAACTGGAGACCCATTTTGGACTTATCCATCCTAAACACATTTCTACTCGTACCAAAATTCAAGATGCTCACATTACAGCAACTTCTTCCCATGCTGGGCAAGGAGTTTTAGCTGGTAACATTGGACCTCAAGGAGGCATACCTGCATGTCCCAATCAGACAAAGCTGCAGAAGATACCTCAGATTTCTTGCAGGTTCAATCCACTATCAATTCTCTGCATTGCCCTTTGGCTTATCTACTGCGCCCAGAGTATTCACAAAGTGCCTGGCATCAGTGATTGCCTACTGCAGACTTCAAGGGATACAAATTTACCCTTATCTGGACGACTGCCTGATCCAAGCGGACAGCAAACACATACTTCTGGAACATCTGGCATATGTGACACGGTTACTGCTTTCTCTGGGATATACAATCAACAAAGAGAAATCAAGGCTAACACCATCTCAGAAAATAACCTTCCTGGGTGCCAACTTGGACACAAACACCCAGATGGCATATCTTACGCCAGAAAAACAGGGGCAACTATCTCAGTACTTCAAAACACTAGCAAAAAGTACCAGGCTTACTGCAAGGAAAATCCTGCAGGCTCTGGGATTCATGACATCTTGCATTCTTCTAATCCCATGTGCAAAGCTGCATTTGAGGAAACTTCAATGGTACCTAAAAAATCTATGGTCTCAACACAGTCACAGTTTGGAAGCAATTATACCAATAATTCCATGTTTGCAAAAGGAATTTCTATGGTGGGCCCAAGCATGTCAAGTAAACACAGGCTTTCCATTCTGCAAGCCTCAAGCAAAACAAGTCATAACCACAGACGCCTCAGATTACGCCTGGGGGGCGCACATGAAGGACAGGTGCATTCAGGGCAGATGGTCCCAAAAGGAAAAGCACCTTCACATCAATCAAAAAGAAATGCTAGCAGTAATAAATGCAATTACAGCTTTCAAACACTTCCTGCATCCAGGACAATTACTGATAAGAACAGACAACACCACAGTAATGTGGTACATAAACAAACAAGGAGGAACACATTCATACCCCTTGTGCAGACTAGCCATGACTCTTTGGAACTTGGCTCTGGAAAGACAAATCGAACTTCAAGCACAGTACTTGCCAGGACTGGAAAACACACTGGCAGACACTCTAAGCAGAAATATGACAGATCCACACGAATGGAAGTTACATCCTCAGGTGTTTACAGAAATAATCCAAGCGTGGGGGAGGCCAGACATAGATCTTTTTGCCTCCCACAGGAACCATCAATTGAAAAAGTTTTGTTCAAGGACCTTTCATCCAAAGGCCTGGAGAGTGGACGCCCTTTCATTCAGTTGGACAGCATGGACAGTTTACGCATTCCCACCTCTGCCTCTTCTGCCCAAGGTGCTTTTGAAAGCAAGAACAGACAAACCGAGGATGATACTGATTACTCCAGATTGGCCAAGGCAACACTGGTATCCACTCCTGAGGAGCCTAACACATACTCCTCCCTGGTCCCTGCCTCTAATGCCTCTTCTGCTGACTCAGCACAGCTACAAAACTCTTGACAGTCAGCTGAAAACACTCATCCTCGCTGCATGGAAAATTCCTTAACACCACAACAGGCCCTACTCTCCAAGGAGGTGCAGGATGTCATTTTGGAGGCCAGAAGACCATCTACTAGAAAAGCTTACTCCGCAAAATGGAAGCGGTTTTGCTCTTGGAATGAGAAAAGAGGCCAGGACCCTAGAAAACTGAACTTGCTTCAGGTATTGCAGTATCTAGCTGAGCTGCTGAACAGTGGACTTTCATTTTCTTCCATAAAAATACATGCCTCAGCCATTTCTGCAGAATTCAACACGGATCCCCCTTTATTTTCTCACCCACTCTTACGACAGTTCCTCAGAGGGGCTAAGAATATAAGACCTCCAAGGAAGCAACCAATACCAGCCTGGGACCTTAATTACATACTAGAAAAATTAACATTGCCTCCTTTTGAACCAGCTGCCTCAACAGATTTGCAATATTTGTCCTGGAAAACAGCCTTCCTTCTGGCCATCACTTCAGCTCATAGGGTTTCTGAACTACAGGCCCTCATGGCGGTGCAGCCCTTCCTCATCTTCCATCAGGACAGGGTTTCCCTTTACCAACCCATCTTTTATGCCAAAAGTGGTATCCAGGGTAGCCTTAAATCAAGCCATACACCTACCTACCTTTTATCCTAATCCTCAAAACAAAGGGGAAAGGCTGCTACACTCTTTAGACATCCATAGGCAGCTACGTTATTATTTGGACAGAACAAAGTCCTTCAGGAAATCAGAACAACTTTTTGTGTCCTATGCTGTAGGGGCTCAAGGGAAACCAGTTACAAAACAGACCATTTCCAAGTGGATTGGCCACTGCATACGGTTTTGTTATTCCTATCATGGGAAATCTGTTCCTACAGGTATCAGATCTCACTCCACCAGGGCCACAGCCACCTCTACAGCCTTCCTCAGAGGTGTTCCTACCAAAGATATTTTGGAGGCAGCCACTTGGAGTTCTGTACATACCTTCACAAAACACTACCACCTGCCCTTATATTCCAGAACAAGAGCAGGCTTTGCCACTGCTGTTTTGCAGGGCATTCTGGCTCAACCCAGTTCCTCCTAGTACCTACCACCCTATGCATAGCTTTGGGACTCTACCCATCTGTGATTACTGCAGCTGTATGCACGATGAACATAGTACAGTTTTGTACCTACCATAAATGTAGATGTTCGAGTGCTAATACAGCTGCAGTACAGGTTTCCCTCCCTCCTTCCCCACTTGGTAAAGGCATGGGGCCTAACAACCTCTTCATACTACCTGACTGGGTTATCCTGCTATGTTTTATTTGCTTGCTTACACTGATTTTGGATTACATTGCATTGCTTGTATATGTAGATAAGCATTATTTATGTATTGCCTTCCTTTTGGGAGCACCTGACATCTCGGGCAAGAAAGACTGAAGAACATGGCGTCGGCTGTGTCTTATATACTCTGGCCTCACTGACGTCAGAAGAGTAAGCGATGACAACCGATGCTGGACCAAGACTTTGGAATTCGGCCGACCGAGGGACCGCCTGACGGCTGAAAACCCATCTGTGATTACTGCAGCTGTATTAGCACTCGAACATCTACATTTATGGTAGGTACAAAACTGTACTTTTCTCACAACCCTTCTGTATATTATCACCCCCTTGTCATAACGGACTGTTACCCCCTTGCTTTCCTACTTACTTCATCCTTACATTCACGTGCAGATTCTTGTTTTCCCCTCCATTTCCTCCTGCTTCACACTTTGAATCATTCTTGGTCCTTCTCCTTCAGTCACTCTTAAGTCTACTACACTAGCTACTGACTAGCATAATAAAAAACTAAAGCATAAAAGGATGCTGATTTTCTGCAACTTTTTCATGAAACTGTTACTGGCCTACTGAAATCTGTCTGTATATTGAATAATGCTCATCATCTTCCTTTGCTCAAAACAATAATCTATATCTGTGCCTTATTGCACTATCTTGCATTAATACTTTTGAAAGACTTTTCTATACCATGTGTAAACTTTTACAAAATGTCTTTATTCACTAGACAGTGTACAGGTGTGCGCCGCTTAATGTCCTTCCACACAACGTCTGACTGCATTTATGTCCACACTGTGCTAAGCAGACATAAATGCAGGTGGATGTTAACTGAAGCACGGTGTTCACCTAACATCTGTGCTGCTCAACGTTTTATGGGATAAAACCTATCTTGGACATTAATACCTGCATACATTTGTAAAATTCTGTTTTTTCTACACTATGTATAAATCTTTGTGTAATGTGCATCATTCAGAGCTTTTCTCCTTGGGCTTCTACTGAAAAGGGGTTTCTGTGCCCAGTTGGACTTTTTCCGGTGAACAAATGCAATAAATAAACAGTTAATTTGAGAGAGTGTGTGCCAAACAGTGGCAGTCTTAATTGCCCATGATGGTTGATTTTAAAGAATAACCCAGCCACTGGAGATGCACAAGCCAGTGCATTTATTTGTGCTAGTCCCAAGCCTGGATAAATGGGGAGGGTTGCATCAGGAAGGCCACATCACACATGCAGAAAACTGTACAGAAACTCATACCGGATCGGTTGAGGCCCGGGTTAACAACGACCGCCACCAGTACTGTTGGCCAACAGGGTGCTGGCAGAAATTGGGCTACTGTTGGCCGAAGGAGGAGAAGAGGCGGAAGGCATGCCCGAAGGCAGGTAAGGGCTAGGACTGTGATAGTGAGGGTCGGAACTTTGAATGTTGGCAGTATGACTGGTATAGGGAGGGAGCTAGCTGATATGATGAACCGAAGGACGGTTGGTATATTGTGTGTGCAAGAGACCAGATGGAAGGGGAGCAAGGCTAGGTGTATCGGAGGCGGTTTCAAATTGTTTTATCATGGTGTGGATGGGAGGAGAAATGGCGTGGTCATGGTGTGGATGGGAGGAGAAATGGCGTGGGCATTATCCTGAAGGAAGAGTATGCTAAGAGTGTTTTGGAGGTGAAAAGAGTGTCGGATAGAGTGATGTTTATGAAGCTGGAAATTGATGGTGTAATGATGAATGTTGTTAGTGCATATGCTCCACAAGTTGGGTGTGCGATGGATGAGAGAAAAATTTTGGAGTGAGTTGGATGAAGTGGTGATGACTGTACCCAAGGGTGAGAGACTGGTGATTGGAGCAGATTTCAATGGGCATGTTGGTGAAGGGAACAGAGGGGACGAGGAAGTGATGGGCAGGTATGGTGTTAAGCAAAGGAATGCAGAAGGTCAGATGGTAGTGGATTTTGTGAAAAGGATGGACATGGCTGTGATGAATACGTATTTTAACAAGAGGGAGGAGCATAGGGTGACATACAAGAGTGGAGGAAGATGCACACAGGTGGATTATATCTTATGTAGAAGGGCCAATCTGAAGGAGATTGGAGACTGTAAAGTGGTGGCAGGGGAAAGTGTAGTTAGGCAGCATAGGATGGTGGTTTGTAGGATGACATTGGTGATCAAGAAGAGGAGGATGAGTGTGAGGGCAGCACCAAGGATCAAATGGTGGAAATTGAAAAAGGGTAATTGTGAGTTGATGTTCAGGGAAGTTAAGACAGGCACTGGGTGGCAGTGAAGAGTTACCGAATAGCTGGGTAACTACAGCATAAGGCTAGAAGGGTGCTTGGTGTGACATCTGGAAAGTGGAAGGAGGACAAGGAGAACTGGTGGTGGAATGAAGAAGTACAGGAGAGTATACAGAGAAAGAGACTGGCGAAGAAGAAGTGGGATTGTCAAAGAGATGAAGAAAGTAGACGAGTATAAGGAGATGAGGTGTATGGCAAAGAGAGGGGTGGCGAAGGCTAAGGATAAGGCGTATAAAGCGTTGTATAAAATGTTGGACACTAAGGAGGGAGAAAAGGACCTGTACTGATTGGCTAGACAGAGGGACCGAGCTAGTAAAGATGTGCAGCAGGTAAGGGTGATAAAGGATAATGAGGGAAACATACTCACAAGCGAGGAGAGTGTGCTGAGCAGATGGAAAGAATACTTTGAGGGGTTGATGAATGAAGAGAATGAGAGGGAGAGAAGGTTGGATGATGCGCGGATAGCGAATCATGAAGTGCAGTGGATTAGCAAGGAGGAAGTAAGGATAGTTATGAAGAGGATGAAGAACGGAAAGGCTGTTGGTCCAGATGACATACCTGTGGAAGCATGGAGGTGTTTAGGTGAAATGGCAGTGGAGTTTTTAACTAGATTGTTTAATGAAATCTTGGAAAGTGAGAGGATGCCTGATGAATGGAGAATGTTTTGGTACCGATTTTTTAAGAGTAAGGGTGATGTGCAGAGCTGTAGTAACTGCAGATTGATTAAACTGATCAGTCACAGCATGAAGTTATGGGAAAGAGTAGTGGAAGCTAGGTTAAGAAGGGAGGTGATGATTAGTGATCAGCAGTATGGTTTCATGCCAGGAAAGAGCACTAGAGATGCGATGTTTGCTCTGAAAGTGTTGCTGGAGAAGTACAGAGAAGGTCAGAAGGAGTTGCATTATGTCTTTGTGGATTTAGAGAAAGCATATGACAGGGTGCCTAGAGAGGAGTTGTGGTATTGTATGAGGAAGTCGGGAGTGTCAGAGAAGTATGTAAGAGTGGTACAAGATATGTACGAGGGTAGTGTGACAGCGGTGAGGTCTGCGGTGGGAGTGACGGATGCTTTTAAGGTGGAGGTGGGATTACATCAAGGATCAGCTCCGAGCCCTTTCTTATTTGCAATGGTGATGGACAGGTTGACAGACGAGATCAGACAGGAGTCCCCATGGACTATGATGTTTGCAGATGACATTGTGATCTGTAGTGAGAGTAGGGAACAGGTGGAGGAGAGGTGGCGAAGGTGAATGAGTTTAAGTACTTGGGATAAGCAGTTCAGAGTAATGGTGAGTGTGGAAGAGAGGTGAAGAAGAGAGTACAGGCAGGATGGAGTGGGTGGAGAAGAGTGTCAGGAGTAATTTGTGACAGATGAGTACCAGTAAGAGTGAAAGGGAAGGTCTACAAGAGGGTAGTGAGACCAGCTATGTTATACGGGTTGGAGACAGTGGCACTGACAAAAAGGCAGGAGTCAGAGCTTGATGTGGCAGAGTTGAAGATGTTAAGATTTGCACTGGGTGTGACGAGGATGGACAGGATTAGGAATAAGTATATTAGAGGGTCAGCCCAGGTTGGAAGGTTTGGAGACAAAGCCAGAGAGGCAAGATTATGTTGGTTTGGACATGTGCTGAGGAGGGATGCAGAGTATATTGGGAAAAAGATGCTAAGGATGAAGCTGCCAGGTAACAGGAAAAGAGGAAGGCCTAAGATAAGGTTTATGGATGGGGTGAGAGAGGATATGCAGGTGGTTGGTGTGACAGAGCAAGATGCAGAGGACAGGAGGAAATGGAAACAGTTGATCTGCTGTGGCGACCCCTAATGGGAGCAGCCGAAAGAAGAAGAGGAGGTTGATTTTAAAGAATCTGAGAACCTTTCTCAGGACTGCGATTTTGTAACCCAACCCTAGAGCTAGTATGGGAAAGGTGTTCACTGCCAGTGCTCAGTGTCAAGGTGAAGGATTCATGAGAACTAATTATCAAAGGTCCAGCTTCATGGCAAAACATATTGGGCTAACTGATGCTCATCCGTAAATAACATGCTAACGACATGATGCTAGATTTAAAAATTAAACACTACAACTCTGAAGTTAGCACCAAGTTTTAACACTATGAAAAAAAACTGAAAGATGCAGTTCAAAAGAAGATACCTTTCAAAGCCTTTATGAACAATAAGGTAGTTTGTTAAAGTGTATTAAGTTGCCCTTTAGTGTACCTTCCTCTGCCAAGCTGCCTTTTTGCTCCCAGCAGCCTAAGTGTTGACATGAGTTTGGCAGAGTGTAGTTTACAGCTTACTGCATTCCTGAGACTGTTCTGGCAATTATAAAATAAATACATGTCCCCACATGCTAAGTAGCTATAGCTGTACATATAATTATACATACTAAGTATATTTATAATGTGTACGCAATAAGTACACAAATATTCAGTAAAGGAATGGCACAGACATTCCCAAAACAATTATGGTATACTAACACCGATGTTTAATAAGAATACAAAAAAATGGGTATTTTTACAAGGGGGCACCCCCCCCACACACACACACACTTGCGAAGGCTTTGCTTCATGCATATCCTGTCTTTACTGCTTGGTCATGCAATGTTGTAGAAAAGACAAAACACTGAAAGCAATAATGTGATCCCATACCCTGGCTATGACATTTTCTGTTACTACTTGTAAACTTAAATGGCTGCCGTCTTTTAACCTACCCTCTATAGACTGGGAATCCTACACAGCCTCTTGATCTCATGCACAGAAATTTGTGCACTTTGTAAATATAAACACACTTGACCACATAGTGAATACATCCTCTAGAGGCTCCAACACACTGGATCGCTTACTTGCAAATATGGAAGAATGCTGCACGACTGTATGTCTCATCCTCTTTTGTAAGGTCTGACTATAAAGCTGTCTTCTTTCAAATCCAAATTAACTCCATAAGTCTGGTAAAACCATTAACAGTTAAGAACTGTTCCAAGGCAAACTACCTTTTCTTAAATTATGGTTTGTCAAAATGATGTGCCCCTCCAAACCCAAAGAGCACAGCAGTCTACTCTGAGTTGGCCCTAGAAACTGTACAGCCATGTCAGTGGCTGTACAGAGGATACTGTACCTACCAGAAGTAAGCCCAGAACTTGCCTCAGAAACCGCTCACCCTGGTGCCATCCCAGATTAATCAAGATATACAAAAATGGAAATAAAGTGTAGCAAAAAATCAGTAAGGGTAATTCCCATTAAGGTAAAAACTCTCTCATCAAACTAAATGGGCAACTAAGAGGGCTAATTAGGTCAAACAAAGCCAACTTTGAGGTTAAGTTAACCTGCCAGATGAAGGATAACCATTTAGCTTTTTTCGGCAATGTCAGAAACCTCAAGGGCAGCACACTGCAGTATGTTGAACTGGTGGTCAGTGGGGCCTTATTCATCAAGCCTGGCAATATAGTAACCCTGTTAGTGGAGAAACTCGGTTCCCACTTTAACCCCTCTTACCTCAACCATCTCCCAAGAAATACCCTGAAATGTAATCCCCTTCAGCTATAACTTTGGAACATGTACTGGCTGCTATTGCTAAAACCAAGAACACAACTTCATTTGGCCCTGATAACATCCCAGAATGCCTCCTGAACAGTTTAAAATGACTTATCAAGACCCCTGGAGTTATTATTAACTGTAGTCTTAAAACAAGCTTTATGCCATGAGAATGGAGGACTGCGACAGTCATCCCCCTTCATAAGGTCCTGGAAACTAGAGACCTAGTAGTCTGACTAGTCTTATTTACAAAAACATGGAAAGAATTATCATACAATTTATCAACAAGGACATAGGAGACCTCCAGACACTGGATCCTTCCCAGTTTGGCTTTGTCAAAGGAAGGCCATGCATACTGAACCTGGTGGACTTCTTTGAAAAGGTCACTAAAGCAGTGGATGAGAGGAAAGCAGTGCATACTGCTTACCTAGATCTAGCTAAAACATTTGCTACAGTACCCCACTCTGGCAGTCAACAAACTTGCGGAACTTTGCATAAACTTCTTAATACCATGCTGGGTAGATAGTTGGCTCAAGGATAGGACCTAAGAGGTTAGGATTGGGGAGGCCACGATTGGGGAGGCCACCTGCTCAAAGAGGCCAGTCACTAGTGGAATCTGTCAGGGCTCTGTGGTGGGCCCACTCTTTTTTGCATTTACTTCTCAGAGGTTAAAGCCAATGTCAGACGCCTCTGGCTGACCATGGTAACAGGTGATTGCAAACCGGAAGCATTGAATCCCACTAAAACAAGAATACCCTTCAGGAAGGTCCAACACAGATGAACACTTGGAGCCAAAGCCATGGCTTAAACCTCAGTTGCATGAAATGCATTATAGTACCTTTTGGGAAGTCGTCCACCCCAGGTAACTACATCTTCAATAAAACACCACTAAAAGTTGACTTAATAGTCAGGGATCTGGAAACACTTGTAGATAGTAACCTAGCCTTCAACCAACATGTGTCAAAGGTAGTAAGAAAATCCTTTTATGTTGCTCAGCTTATAAGGGCATGGCATTTAGATCCAGCGAGTTCATTGTATCACTGTAACTGGCCATCTTCAGACCCATCATATAGCATAATATCCCTTTTGGTATGTACCTGACTAGACACTTGCAGCAACTGGAACATCCATAGAGGTTCCTTACAAAAAGAATACAGAGAATAAACACAATATCCTATGCTGATCGCCTCAAAGCCCTGCTTCGCTACTCGGTATCATACAGACTTATGAGAGGTGGTCCTTGACTGGTGTACAAGGCATCCCTGGACTTTGTTTTGGTGAGTCTTTTGCACATTTATAAAACAGAATCAGAACTACTAGATCAAAAGGCCAAAAATTTCTTGTGACATAAATAGGACATGTTGGAAAGACAGATGTGTTTCTCAGAGAACTGCCATTCTCTGGAACAGGCTCTTCATCCATGTGAAGCATAGCTCCTCTCTGACCCTGTTGGACCAATGGATGGGTAGTCCGAAATTCACCGCTAGTGTGGCATCTATGTTTCTGATGGACAGAGGCAGTCAGTAAATCACCCCATATATAAATCAAATTTGTGGGTCACATTAGGGTTGCATAACTAGGCTTATAAGAGCTGCAGTTGTCACTAGCTTAGTATACAGTTATGAATCTATGTACTACCCACCAAACACTAACATTGAATAGACACTTCCCAAATAAAAAAAACAGCAGATACATCTATATCCAAAATTCCAGGGAGATGTTTTACTCCCCCAAGGCTTGAAAGCTACTGTGCCTCAATAAAAAAGGATATGTGCTTTTTATATATACAAATCTATATATAAAAAAGATGTGATAGTATGTGTGTTGTGTGTGTAATGTATAGGGGTCTACTTAAAATTTCAAACTTTCACAAGTTAGAATTTCTTTCGGTCGAGACCATAAGATCAAACTTGTGAAAGTTTGAAATTTAAATAAAAAAAAAATGAAAACAAACTTTTCCAGGGGGCAAGCCCCCCTACACTCCCTGTTAATTAAATATACCAACTCCGAGATCACACTGCAGCAAGGAAAACAGTAAATATACTGCTCCATGCTGTGTGATGCCCATTTAAATGGTTCAATGGTTCAAACTTTCACAAGTTTGATCTTATGGTCTTGACCATAAGAAGTTCTAACTTTTGAAAGTTCGAAATTTAGAAGTAGACCCAATATATACAAACAATTCTGTTAGGGGAAAAATATAAAAAATAAAAAAAATACTGTAAGCTGGTTGCATAAGCATGCACACCCTTAAACTAATACTTTGTTGAAGCACCTTTTGATTTAATTACAACATTCAGTCTTCTTGGGTAGGAGTCTGTCAGCATGGCACATCTTCACTTGGCAATATTTGCCCACTCTTCCTTGCAAAAGCGCTCCAAATCTGTCAGATTGTGAGGGCATCTCTTGTGCACAGCCCTCTTCAGGTCACCCTACAGATTTTCTATTGGATTTAGGTCTGGGCTCTAGCCGGGCCATTCCAAAACTTTAATTTTCTTCTGGTGAAGCCATTCTTTTGTTGATTTGGATATATAAAAATACTTGGGGTCATTGTCGTGTTGAAAGGTGAAATTCCTCTTCATCTTCAGCTTTCTAGCAGATGCCTGAAGGTTTTGGGTCAAAAGTGACTGGTATTTGGAACTGTTCATAATTCCCTCCACCTTGACTAAAGCCCCAGTTCCAGCTGAAGAAAAGAATCCCCAAAGCATGATACTGCCACCACCATGCTTCACTGTGGGGATGGTGTTCTTTTGGTGATCTAAGTGTTTTTGCTCCAAACGTACTTTTTGGAATTGTGGCCAAAATGTTCAACCTTGTTCTCATCAGACCATAACACATTTTCCCACATGCTTTTGGAAGACTTGATGTATTGTTTTGCAAATTTTAGCCGAGCCTGGATGTTTTTTCTGTGTAAAACAACACCACCCCATAGTCCAGACATACTGAGAAATATAGGAGATTGTTGTCACATGTAGTACACAGCCAGTACGTGCCAGAAATTCCTGCAGCTCCTTCAGTGTTCCCGTAGGTCTCTTGGCAGCCTCCCTGACCAGTTTTCATCTTGTCTTTTCATTAGTTTGGAGGGACGTCCAGTTCTTTACAACATCACTGTTCTCCCATATTTTCTCCACTTTTTGATGACTGTCTTCACTGTGTTCCATGATATATCCAATGCTGTGGAAATTGTTTTGTACCCTTTTCCTGACTGATACCTTTCAACAATGAAGACCCTTTGATGCTTTGTAAGCTCTCTGCGAACCATGGCTTTTGCCGTAGCAGGCAACTGAGTAAATGTCAGGAAAATCCTACTAGGACAGCTGAAATTTATTTGGGGTTAATCAGAGTTTCTTTAATTGATGGCAGGTGTGTACCCAAGAAGACTGAATGCTGTAATTAAATCAAAAGGTGCTTCAACAAAGTATTAGTTTAAGGGTGTGCACACTTATGCAACCAGCTTATTGTACATTTATTTTTATTTTGTATATTTTTCCCCTAAAAGATTTGTTTGTTTTTCAATAGAATTGTACAGGTTATAGGTCACTTTAAAGGTGGGAAAAGTTTTGAAAAGATTTATTATGGTCTCATTTTTTTATATCGCAAAAACCTGGCATTATAACAGAGGTGTGTACACTTTTAATATCCACTATATATGGATCGCTGTCAGATTATCGAAGTTTCAAAATTTCGAAATTCTTATGGTTGGGACCATATGATTATCGAAGTTTTGAAACTTTGAATGTTTTGAATGGAGATCGCGGTACAGCACGGAACAGGAAATTTACCCTTTTCCCCAATGTAGTGCGATCTCTGAGCTGGTATATTTAATTAGCAGGTGTTGATGAGGAGTGCAGGGGGGCTTCCCCCCAGCAAAAACTTTAAAAATAGAATTTTGTTTTTTATTTTTTTATTCTTTGTTAATGTTCTAAGTTCCAAACCTTCAGTCATATGGTTGTGGCCATACAAATATATGTATGTGGTTATAGTGGATGATGATCTTAAATTCAACCTGCATATACAAAATTGCATAAGAAAAACTCAGAAAAAAACTATGGTATGGATGCTTTACAGAGCCAAAAATATTCTAACCAACTGAACTAGAACTACACTCGCCACTTCTTATCTACTCCTCACACTTCCTTACTAACCTCCAGGCATCACAAAATCAAAACTAGAGCAATGCTTAGCAAAATTGTTAAATTTGCAGCAAATGCCCTATTCAGAACCCACTACTGTATAACACTAAAAAGCCTAAATTGGTTAGCACTACGCCATCAACTAACATATATACACCTCTTCTTCCCACCCATAAAATTATCCATCTGCTTGTCCATTACTAAGTAACATTCTACACAGCTATGAGATCCTCGGTGACTTTAACTACCCAAACATAGACTGGAAGAGCTACTCATGCCAGAACCCAAATGCCTGGAGATTCCTCGAATGCAAATGCTTTGGAACAGCTAGTTGATACCCACACAAGAGGTGATTAATGTCTTGGACTGGGAATTTAACCAGCATGATTATCCACTGCAGCATCCGTGCGGTATCATCCTCCCTGGTAAGATTTGAGCATAAAGCAGTCACTTTCAAGTCACTATTTCCATGGAGAATCCAGGGCCTCAAAAATCTACCATACACAGATAGGCTAAAAGAGTAGACTCCCTCTCCACGCCAAGCAAAGTACCTATTTACCAATTTTTAAGCGTAACCTGGATAACTGGATGGGAAACAGAAAATACATCCCTCGGATTTCACCAGTATCCCTGCTGGACAGGGGCATCAGGTGATGACTTGTCTAAACATGGGCTAAAATCTTGGCTAGGCTAATAAGGCCTCAGGACCAATAGCCTAGTAATTTCCTATGATCCCAGCCAGTTGTTACGATCCAGTGGCCAAAAACTCCTGTCTCTCCACAGACCTATCAAACCTGCTGGGCATTATCTATAGATGTATCATGTTGCTAAGGTGTGGAACTCCTTACCTGTATCTATCAGGTTGGTACCCTTCTTTCTTGTCCTTAAAACCATTTGAAAAGACTTCCTAACCAAAGGCTGTGTTCTTGCTCAACACTAGGATAAACTATATGCCTAAAGGTGAACAAATACCTTTCTCCTTATTCTCCCTTCTTCACTCATTTCCTTACTATCAATTTCTCTCCCCAGCTTTCTCTGTAAATATACCATAATCCTGCTTTTCTCTCACTTCATATTGCAATTCCTGTTTGCATTATACTAACTTTTTTTTAATTTCTCTATAAGCTGGCTAAAACTTTCTCTAAATATTAAATCATAGTCCTATAACTTGTATCTATTCTTAACTAATGTGTTCATGTTTTGTCTAATTTGGTAGAATTATTTAAACTGTAGATGTTTTTTGTGTTGTTTTTGAATATTGTAAAATTATTGTTCTTAAAATGTTTTGTAATACGTTGAAGCTTTTTTCTCCCGGGCATCCACTGAAAATGGGCTTCTATCCAGTCAGACTTTTCCAGGTAATCAGATGTCCTGAAATAAATTAAATATATAATGTAGAAAGCAAATTTAATTCAGAAACCGGCAAATAATTGCAAACACTGCACACTTTTCTGTGATGAACACTTGGCATTTAGTTCTTGATATTACTGACTATATTATAAGTGCACCTCGCAGAATGACAGGATCTACATATAATAGTGTGGCATTAATTGACCCACAGGTGCAAGTCATGCTAGCCTTTTCTAAACTTAGTCAAATGATGCTCCTTTTACTTTACTGTCTGGCAGCACTGGGACACCAGAACATTTCTAAATCCCGAACTGCCATTTTTCCTTCTGCTGCACTGCAACTACCCTTTCTGGTGTAGCTCAAATGTTATGTTATGAATAATGTCGTGTCCTGGATCATATGAGGGGTTGATAAGGACAGATGTTACTGCTTGGCTAACTCAGTCAGTAGTTTGCATTATCTTGTTTAGAGCCGCACAAAATATATTTTCAATTTACGGGGGGAATGCACACTGGTGGTGCAGGTGCAGTAATTTATTATGATTAAAAACAGTCATCTTTAGCTTAGTTTTCTGAGATTTCCAGCCCTTTTAAATTTTTCCTAGTTTTGCAGATGTAAGTCTTTTAATTACTTTCCCAATGTTGTGTTTCAACATTTATTTTGTGTGTAGCAGTTTATTTAAAACATGTAGTTATTGTTTTAAAATAAATAATGTTCATTAAACAAAACTTAATTTGATGTACTAAACATTTGTAGTGCATGGTGTGCTGTGATTATGCTTCAGTATCTGTTAAAAGGCAAACTACATCAGAGGTTCTCTAGTGTGAGACTCGGCTCTTAGTGCCCAGCACAAGATGTTAAGACTGACAGTGATGACCAGCTAACAGCAGCAACAGAACATAAAACGGATTTGTTTCAACTTTATTTTTCCCTGCTGTCTAGAGGATTGCAGCTATTCAAAACGGATTTACAAGTTACCAGCTTCCCTTACCACGGAATATGTAAGGGTGCCTCCTGATGTCTGACAGTGCTTCCAACTGCTTTACTGACACTGAGTTTTTTTTCCCCCTGTAGCTAGTAGTACGTGTAGAAGCTAAATCTCCATACACTGCAAAGAATCATGATCATCTGTCTGATTGTAATCTATATTGTGTGCTGTCATCGTGAATACTGGTTGGGCATCCATGTCTTGAATGCATAGTCAACAGGTCACGATGATAGTCCTCTCTCTTTGTCTACACACACACACACACAAATTATATAATTTTATATACATATAAACCTTCCTTTAATTTACATTTGACAGTGCTACAGTCCTGTAACAGTTTCACTGTCCAGTTTGCACCAGAGGGCCAGCATCCATAGACAGGGCATTTTTAAAATTGTCATATTTTCCCCCCACCATTGGTTGTTTCCTTTTATATTCAAATTCTTAAATTATTATTATTTTTTTTCAAGAATGGGTATTGGATGAGAAGACTGCTTTGATCCTGCCCTGTCAAAAACATCTGATATACTGAGGCAATTATTTAGCAATTCCCCTCTCTTATGCAAAGCTTGAAAGCTTGCTAAAAAGGCACGGGATTAAAAAGTAATATTTTGCAAATTGCATAACAGTTTAACTTTTGCAATATCAAGTGTGTGCTGAGTCTCTTTCTAATCCTTAGTTTGACAGATGTAAAGCACGCAGAATGAAGTCATCCTTAAACTCCCACTACCAATTACTCAGTCAGCATAACAACAGACATTTTAGCAAGCAGTATAATTTTCTTGCATTCCTGTCAAGAAAAGTCAAATAAGTGACAAATTGTCATTTGAACATTTCTTCAAGTAAGATAAGTTATTTTGTTGAATTACTTTTATTTAGCTAGTTATCACTAAAGCCTCATTTTAAAATAAGTTGCAGTTATGTTGGATTATTTGAATTTGGCAAGGAAAAATACTAATGGCTCACTGATATTTTTTTCTCTTCAGCACCGTGTAAATATTCTGTCTATCCTGCTAATAAACAGATATCTCATACTTGGGTTACTATTATTCATGCAGAATAAGCACATTCCACAGTTTTCATTTGTCTTTCTTTACATAAGAATAACATTTGTATTCTACTGTAGGTCTGATATAGAATGAAAGCCATACCTTTCACCTCTGAGTATTAATAATCATGGCACTGACCTTTACAAAATCACAGCAGATGTCACAAAGATAAGCACTTACTTTTCACAGTAGATGGTATTTAAATTCTAGACTTTCTATAGTTAGAGGTAGAAATCTCTGTTTTGGTTTTGTCTGTTTATTTAATAAGGTTTGCACCCATGAACAGGTCTGATTTTATGAGGAAAATCAGAATTTAGTAGGAGCAAGGCTAAATCTGAAGGTCAGAATCATAGCGGAATGCCTAAATCATAGTAGTCGAGATGTATGGTGAAAGCTTCTTACCAGTGTGAGAACCAGTTGTACTTGGGTTGAGCCTTAGTAGTTTGTGAAAATTGAAATACCTCTGGAAGCGTGTGCATGTTCTTTTGTGAGATGGAATTATTTATTGACATTTGGTAACCTGGAAAGTCCACCGGGTCAGAAACCCATTTTCAGTGGAGGCCCAGGGAGAAAAGCTCCAAGAATGGTTACAAGACATGGTGTCACATCACATGAACAAGTATATCCAGAGTTTACAAGGAACATCAGTTACAGTTACAATTATACATCCTAGTATATACAGAGCGTACAATGAACATCAGTTACAGTTATACATCATAGTATATACAGAGTGTACAAGGAACATCAGTTACAGGTACAATTATACGTCATAGTATATACAGAGTGTACAAGGAACATTAGTTGCAATTATACATAGGTTCATAGGTAGGTACTAGGCTATCGGCCCTAAGGCCTATACATGCCTAGCCAAAAAGGTACCCTGGCTTTCGCCACCCAAGAAAAGTATTTTCCTGTGCCCCTGTTGAGCAGAGCCACAGAGGTGATCCCCGGAGTGAATTTCCTATTTCCCATCCAATCATCAAGATTCTTCTTGAAGAGTGCTAATGCGGAGCTTTGTTTGATATAGATAGGTAGTTTGTTCCAGAGTATGGGAAGTCTTTGGGACAGGAATCTATCCCTCCAGCATGTTCTGTTTATTGTGGTGACAAGGTTTATGTCCCTAGAGCGTGTAGCATGGAGGGATTGGGATTTCTTTAAGTGGATCATGTCCAACAGCTCTGGGTTTGACATAGCTTTGTATGTTAGGCAGAGATCGCCTCTGAGTAGGTGATATGCAATGGAGTAAAGCTGGAGTTTTTTGAGACGGTCTGCGTATGGCATCTGTTTGAGGCCAGTAATCCTCTTTGTGAGTTATTTCTGTGGCCTTTCCAGTTGTTGTAGATGCCTTGTGAGGTACATACCAAAAGGGGCGTTGTACTCAATAATGGGTCTAATGAGTGACGGGTAGAGGGGAACAATGACCTCTTTTTTCCTGGATGAGAAACCTTTTGTGATGAGGTGTGCCACATAGAAGGATTTCCTGACTACTGTGGCGATGTGATTATCAAAGGGGAGACTACTGTCCACCTGTGTCCCAAGGTCTCTTATCACACTTTCGATGTTAAGTAGACTACCACCTATGTGGTAGTTCATGGGTACAGAGTTTTTACCAAAGGGGATATCAATGCACTTTTTGGCATTGAGCTTGAGGCCATGGCTTTGACACCAGGCATCTGTCTCAGTGAGGCCCTTTTGTAGGATGTCCACATCGTTAGGAGTTTCAATTATGGCTCCTAGTTTGCAGTTATCTGCGAACTTCATTAGCCAAAGACCTTCTGTGTTAGCCTGTACTTCAGAAAAGTAGATACCAAACAGGAGCGGACCCAGGACTGAACTTTGTGGTACTCCACTTGTCACTGGTCTGAAGTCGGATTTGGAGTCTGCTACTTTCATAGTGTGGGTTCTCTCAGTGAGCCAGTTGGCAACCCATCTTGTGACATAGGGATTTATACCTAGTTTAGTGAGTTTATCTATAATTCCAGAGTGGGGGATGGTGTCAAAAGCCTTGGCAAGATCTAGATAGGCTGTGTGAACCACCTTACCCTCGTCTACGGCTTTGATGACTGCTTCAAAGAAGTCAGTCAGGTTAGACATGATCTACCTTTTACAAACCCGAACTGGGTAGGGTCCAGAGTTTGGAGATTACCAATGTCTTTGTTTATAAGTTCCATGATGATACGTTCCATGGCCTTGCAGACCAAGCTCATTAGGCTAATGGGGCAGTAGTTCCCGGGTTCCGTGGTGGCTCCCCCTTTGTGGAGTGGGATAACCGTCATTGTGCGCCATTCAGTGGGCAAAAAGCCTGAGGTGAGGCTATGAGTGAACATGGTGTTTAGTTGGGGTACCAGTTCATTCTGTAGTTCATGTAGAACGCAGCATGGGATGTTGTCATGTCCCATGGATGCTGTGTTCTTGACTTTGGAGAGTGTGTTTTTTACCCGTGCAGCCGTGATTACAGTAACTTTGCTTTCTTCTGGTATAGAGATGGGCCCTTTGGGAGGTAAAGTTAGCACTGAACCTATCTCCAGGATGTTGGCAATATCAGTTGGTTCTGTATATTTAGTGCCATTGTGCTGTAACTCAGTGCAGATCTGAGTGCTGCCATTGAGATTCTTGACATGCTATAGAATGCTTTGTGGTTGTCTTTAGAGTCAGTGGCGATTTTTTCAACTAGCTTTGGAGGATTTTATGAGGGATCTCAGATTCTTACTGAGGCTGACCAGGGAGTTCTTCCAGTCATGGGATTTTACTCTTTTTTGCAACAGTTTCTTCCTTCTGTTGTAGAGTTTGTTTATGGCAGGTGACCACCAGATTGGCTTCCTTTTTTTTGGAGGATAGCATCTTGGTTCTGTTAGGGATAGCATGATCCATGCACTTGTGTAAGTGCTTATAAAGTGCATTTGTGTAGGATTCAGCAGTCATACCTCTATTGTCCATCTGCATGGGTGTTGTGAAGTTTGCCACTTCTGTCTTAAGAAGCGTGAAGTTGGCTTTGGAGAAATTTTTTACGGTGGTTTCCCTAAGGGATGTGGATGTCTAGGCTGATTAGCTTGTGGTCGGATCTGACCAACGAGGAATTAACCTCTGGTGTGGAATACTGGTCGCCCATGTTGGTATCATCATAGTATATACAGAGTGCACAAGGAACATCAGTTACAGGTACAATTATACATCATAGTATATACGGAGTGTACAAGGAACATCAGTATATACGGAATGTACAAGGAACATCAGTTACAGGTGCAATTATACATCATAGTATATACGGAGTGTACAAGGAACTTCAGTTACAATTATACGTCATAGTATATACAGAGTGTACAAGGAACATCAGTTACAGGTACAATTATACATCATAGTATATACAGAGTGTACAAGGAACTTCAGTTACAATTATGCATCATACATTAGTTGCCAGTTCAAGTAAACATCATACATATCAACAAGTATTTACAGAAGTTTAAAGGCAGTTACATTATAGAAATTATAAGCATTTACAGGGATGTGTAAACAACATTCTTACCTCTCACTTTTTTTTTTCGGAAAATTGGTCCATAAAGCTGCTACAAGAGCAGATTAATGTAGCATGTAGAATAATAAAACCCAGAACTGCAGTAAAAGAAGAACCTAGGGACAAAAACATAGATGTGAGAACTAAAGGACATTATTTGATAGTGACTAGTGACAGAGAGAGTGACCTGTTTATGGTGGTTTAGGTGAGTAGATCCAGGAACATGTTTGATTATTAAGGTAATTGGATTTTAACGCAGTTTTGAATGCATTCAAGGAGCCCAAGTAATGGAAAAGGGCAGTGCATTCCAAGCTTTGGCAATGATGAAGGAATAGAGGTTTTGTTCTGCATGTTTGTTGTTCTTGGATATGCTTAGGAGCTGTTTGCTTAAGGACCTAAGATTACATGTAGGGGTGTATGTATGTAAGATGGTCTGAAGAGAGGGGCAAAAAAGTTGGGGTGATATAGTAGTTTATGAGTGAGTGGTAGTTGGGTGTATTGTAGATAGTGGGAGAAGTCGAGCCAGGTTATAATTTCTAAGGTTGGCATGTTGCAGGCAAACTTGGCTATTTTATAGTAGCAGGACTGTAATTTATTTTTGAGAGTCGTATGTATGTTAGTAAAAATGTGGCTACCATAAAGAATGGTGTGGAGAAGAAGAGGCATGGCCAGTTTTAACTTGGTTGGTGTGTTCATAAAACAATTTTATGCCTGTATAGCTTACCAAGTTTGAAGTGTGTTTTCTTGATCGCATCATGAATGCGATTATATCAAAGTATCGAATGAGAGTTTGTCGTCAGTTGTGACGCCCAGAAATTTGGATAATTTTACTTGTATTTTTGTATTGTTTTTTTTTTTTTTTTTTTTTTTTTTTTTTTGTGAGAAAATTTTGAAGTTCTTATTTAAGGATTTGTATGAAAATATTAAGAGTTTAGATTTTTTTGGGTTGAGCAGAAATTTAGCCAGGATTCAATAGAAGTAAAGGCTTTTAGTGTTAGATCTGAAAGGCTATTGGCAGAGGAGATAATTGTAGAATTATCCGCGTATTGGTTGAGAGTACTAAGATGGGAAGCGTTGTGGAGGTTCTTGATTAAAATGTTAAATAGTAGTGGCCCAAGAATGGATCCCTGGGGAACTTCTGTTTTGTTTAGGAGATATTCGGATTGCTTGTTCTGCCATTTGACAGATTGTTTTCTGTTAGAAAGATAGTTGGAAAACCAAGCCAGTGAGTGTGGGGAGCAATTTGAGGACTTGAGTTGTAGTAGTAGATTAGAGTGTGATACTGTATCAAAAGCCTTAGATAGATCCAATAAGATAGAGTTAACGTTTTAACACTGTTGGTGAATGAAAATAAGGCAGTGGTAGTGCTATGTGCAGGGGGGAAGCCATGTTGAGTGGGGGAAAGTAAATTATTGTTGATGAGATATTTTAACAGTTGAGTGTGTATACACTACACTTTTCTATGATTTTAGGTAGAGGAGAGAGTATAGAGATGGGATGGTAATTGGATAGATCACTAGCATTGCCACCTTTATGTAGCAAAGTTATAATGGATTTTTTCCAAAGTTGTGGAATGTGTGATTCAGAGATGGATCGATTGATTTTGTCCTATATGGACAGACTAAAAAAACTCCAGCTATTCTCTGTCTCATATCGCCTACTTAGAGGCGATCTCTGCTTGACTTGCAAAGCCATGTCTGACCCGGCTCTGTTAGAAATGCTACATCTAAAGAAACCCCAATCCCTCCGCACCACACGCTCCAGAGACCTCAACCTCATTACCACAATCAACAGAACATGCTGGAGGGACAGGTTCATAACCCAGAGACTGCCTATGCTATGAATAGACTTCCCGTACATGTCAAGCAGAACACCTCACTGGCCCTCTTCAAGAGAAATCTTGATGAGTGGATGGGAAATAGAAAATTCACCCCAGGGATCACTCCAGTGGCTTTACTCGACAGAGGCACTGGGAACTAAGGTTGGGTGGCACGATGCCAGGGTAATCCTACGGGCTAAGCTTGTAAAGGCTCCCAGGGCCATTAGCCTAGTACAAACCTATGAACCTATGATGAGAATGCTAACAGGGTATGTTATAGGATCTGAAGCAAGCAAGTTTTAAGTATTTTGCTGGAAGTCTGTCAGCAGAGGGGGAGCATAGCTTTAGTTTAGTTTATGCAGTAGAGAGGTGGGCACAGGTAGTATATTAAAAGTAAAAGTGGGTGAGCTGCTTTTTGAGGTATTTAAAGGGGGGGGGAGTATGTGTTTGACTTAGGAGAGGGGAGATTTGTGTTGCTATCTGAACTGTTTAAGGTAGAGTTTGTTTGAGTAGAAAAATCATTGACTAGTTTTTGAATGGTTTCAATGAAGTGGGTGTTGAAGTGCTCGGCAGTTTCTAGCGGGTCTTTCTCAGGGGATGGTGTATGATTTTGTTGGTTTCCAGGATTAAGGGTGAGGTGATAGATTTCCAGACTTTTTGGGGATTATCATTTTGGGAGGCTGGTTGAGTGGAGAAGTAATTTCTTTTGTCAGTAATAACTAGCTTTTTAGCAGTGTTATGGAGTTTGTATTTTATTTCATTGTGTGGGGTTCTGTTTGTGGGTAATATTTATTTCAGGGCATAACTCTGCCGATCATAAGGTAAAATCAACATTGGGGTAGTATAACATCATCATTGGGGTAGTTTAAAAATAGCCTGCTCTCTGACTTTACAAGAAGGCATGAAAAGTGTTTCTCTGAATGGCTTCCTTATCTTGTGACCCCCTTGGATATTTTTGATTGAAAGTTAATTGTTTGGGTATCTGGTTAAATACTGGCAATGCATTCATTGTCTTAAAATGAGTGGAGCTGCTAAAAATATATTCTTTTTGTAGTGTCATGATGGGTTGAAGTAATATACCAACATAAAATCAAAACTGTTTTGGAATTGAATAGTTTCATTGAGTTCTTGAACAGCTCCACTAGGTTTCTTAAGTTTACCAGTGTGCATTCTAATGACAGTATAATTTTTTTGGATGTACGTCTTGTAATATGAAGGTGGTAGTGTTGGTAGAGAGTTGTTTAGAAAAAATTGTTGGAAGAACACTTTGTCGCACCATTCCAGTATGCATCCAGTGCACATTGATCGTTCGGTGATGGAGTCAGTTTTTAAGGACCTCTAGGTTACACACGAATGATGTAAAGTTTAGAACAGCCACTGAGAATCTGTTGAGTGATTTTTTTGTGGATAGGGGTTACAAAATGCAAGAGGTTGAGAAAACATTTGCATGAAAGCTTGAGCCTCCATTCCAGTAGTGGGGTCCCCTATTTTTGAGAGAGGCCGATTTTACCATTGAAGTTTCCACATCACCCAGTAAATACCACCTGTATGACTCTGATGTATTCAGGTGGTACCAGGATTGTCTGTGACATTATTCGGAAAAATTGGTTCTCTTTAAGGCTTGATGAGAACATATCCAGGGTTGTTCGTCTCTCTCCCTGCTTTAGCTTCAGGAATTCTGTTTGTCTTAGCATGCAGTTGTGTTATTGAGATTTGTGCACTAGAGCAAGCTCTGCCTCTGTGACCAGTACGTTTGGTACTTTTCCTTGCAAGTCGTGCAAGGTTTGTGTTTGTATTTCTTCTGCAAGTTTTTTCACCATCCATGCTCTGGACAAGTTTTTGATTTTAGTTTACATTCAAATTGCAGGAGCAAGGATTTGGTATACCTTACTTTATGTGATGGGTGTTCTTGTTTTTATGTAGGCAAAACTAATATGTTGCTGAAGGATCGAGTTTTGAAACACCTTAGTGACATTAGACTACATAATACAACCGATGCTCTTGCAAGACACATAAAGGATTTTCCAGACATAGTTTTAAGTTTATGGTAACACAAGTGATTTCAAGAAATGAGAGGGGTGGGGACATTGTGCAGAGCACTGAGTTTGCTGGGGTGAAATGGATTGTTAAGCTGAGAACTAACAGTTTGCCTGGTTTAAACGGCACTGTTCCTTTAAAGCCAGCACTAAGAGCAAGGAGATTGTTTAATTGATTCCTTGTGTCCATTATTTGATTTTGTATGCCTTGTGGTTTCCTTAGTGCTTTTAAGTCTTGCTTTGCTGTGTGCTTTAAAGATCTGAAGAAGGGCTTTTGCCTGAAAGTGCTCATATTTTGTATTTCTTTTTTTTTTTTGATTAAAGTTTTATTTTTAAACTGGCTGTGGTGACCGGATCATTTTTTTTTTTTTACTTTTTTATACGTTACTGGTCTTTAGCTGCTGTTTGTGTGCTTTTTCTCCTAGTGATGTACCTACATATCTGATATAGGGAGGACTAATGCCATCGGGTATTAGTACAGCTCATTATCTGAAACTTTTCCAGGCTTCTGAGTTCTTCCCCTTTATCAATAGAGCACCACTGTGGGCCTTTGTCTGAAAGTGTCTTTTTGCCAATCTACAGTAGCAACAGAAAAATGACCCCAGGCTGCAAGTTGCTTTTATGGTAAGTTTTAACACAATTTATAACTATCTTATTGTTTCCCTTATGGAGATATTTTATTTTCTTCTCACATTCTCTCTGGTGTTTTCACCCCTTGTATCTACATTTTCTGACCTTTTCTTTAACTGATCTTTTTCACCTTTGCTCCTTGTTTTTGTCATTGTTGCTGGGTTCTGGTATTGTTTGTGATTAGGTATTACCATTCAAACCTCTCCAAAGCCTTCAACACCATCTCTCACCCCTTTCTTCTCCATAAAATATCTGCTATTGGTTTTTCTAACTCTACCCTCAACTGGTTTTCAAGCTGTGTTTCTAACTGCCAGCAGTCTGTGGCTTTCCTCCTTCTTCAACCTCGTCCCTATTAACACTGGTGTAGCTTAAGGCTCCATTCTTAGGCCTATGCTTTTCAACATCTTCACCAACTGTCTTCATGCATCCTGCTCTCCGTCTTCCCTTATTCAATACACTAATTACTCCACCATCATCTGCTCATCCGATAATTTCCAACACCTGCAAACTCTTACCCCAAAATCTTAAGCTGGCTAAACGAAAAACAACTTATACTTAACCCCAAAAAAAAAAAAAAATGACTACTACTATTCCTCCCAAAGTTTCTGTCACCAAAAGTCATCCTTTACTATTACATTTCATGGTAACACCCTTATAGACGTAACAATACACACTAAACAAGTGGGCATCATCATCGATGATCAACTGAAATTTGACCTACATGTCCAAAACTGCATCAGAAAAACTCACCAAAAACTGGGGATGTGCTACAGAACAAAAAAAAATTCTCACTAATGATACTAGACTTGCCCTTGCTAATGCATATCTTCTTCCCACCCTACTGTACGCTTCTCCTATTCTAACCAACCTACAATCCACCATTTAAACAAAGCTGGAGCTCTGCTACAAAAAATTAGTAGACTTGCTGCAAACCAACCTTTTCACTCACACCACTGTATATCACTAAAAATTCTCATCTGGGTTGAGCTACCTCATCAGCTTCTCCTCACTCACTTCATAGTAAACCTACTTCCTGTACTGCCGTTGCTCCACTCCTCACCTTCCATACCCCAGTTGCCAATCTGTAGCTTTGACCAACTTCTGTTAGAAATCTACAAGTCTAAAAAATCCCTAGGTCATTCCCTATACAGCTACACTGTGCTCTGTCTTGGAACAAAATACCTCTAACCATCAGATCTATCCCAAACAGTCCCAGCTTTAAGAAAGCTGTAAGAGAAATACTCCTTAACTCCTGGCTCTGCTTCTATCCTAGTAGCACCTAACGTCCTACCCACCTACCACCTCCTCTAATTTCTCTTCCCTAATCTCCTATCTGCCCCACCTCTTTACTCACTTTCACATTTTCTTCTGTGCTACATACTTCCCCATAGTCACTCCTTATTTTCCATCATCTCCCCTCCCATTCCCCAGCTAATTGTTCTGTCACTGCCATGTACCTACACTTTTCCCCTTTACTCCCATCTTTTTCTTTCTTTTTCCAACTATTTATTCCATTCCTTTCTTTTCCTTATTACTACATACATCCTTTTCCTTCGCTCGTACTCCTGAAATTCACTTGTACAACTCTGCAGATAGTTCTGCTCTCCCTTGAAACTTTTTCTGTTGCTTTGTCTTGCTATTAAACCTTGTAATTCGCCCTGAAAACTTTCTCTGTCCTTCTATTTCACTACTAAATTTTACTTTCGTACTCGGACCATGTTTCTAATTTTACTGTGTATAATCTTTCTGTGTTTGCAAACTATGTAATTATGCAAACATTATTGTCATTATTTTTATTCTTGTATTGTATGCAGCTTTTCTACCTGTGCCTCTGCTGTAAAAGGGCTCATGCTCAGTCGGACCTATCCTGGTTAACAAATGTCAAAGTAAAGAAATAAATTATGGAGTAAGCAAGATTCCAACCTGCTGCAATCATGAGCAATGCTTGTTTTATTTGAGGAAACTCAGTGTTCCCAAATGCAGGGTTTGTCAGGGCTTTACCCTGAGAGACTATAAAAATAGGTCAAAGTTTTACCGTTGTAAGAAATTCCTTTCAGTCTGAACCTAAAGTTTAGTTGGATGGAGTTGAGACCATTGAACTTAGTCTTGACCTTTGGAACCAGCAGTTATTACGTTATTAAAATTACTTCTGATTCCCCAGATCTCAGACACTACGTTGAAGCAAAAGTCTGACATGCAAAGGCAATCCTGTCCATGTCAACAACCCAAAAACAAAGAATAAAAAAGTGGCTTCCTAAGTAAATGTGAGTGTTAGGAGTAATGTACGTCCCAAATTGTTTAAATTGCACATCTGAATCGCAAAGCTTGACATCTTTAGCAGGCCAGTGGCGTAGCTAGAGTTTGTGCCACCAGGGCTGTCTTTGAGTTTGCCACCTCTCCCCCTCACAAAATTATGGCCAAATGCCCCCCCCCATACACAGCCCTCACCCCTGCAGGCATTCCAGTGTCCCATTGCTTGGCTATTTCTCCCCATTTACCATAAGCACTGTAACGTGCATACTGCTTTATGCTTTACATCTACAATGATTATTTGGATTTCATTTAAAATTTATTTTAAATTTTATAGTACAAACACTGATAGGCATTTGCTAAACAAAGCAATACAGTCTCACAATAAAAACAGACTTGGCATTAAAACTTCTCTGCCCTTAAAACAGCACTGAAACCCACATTTAAATAAAGTGCATATGGCCAGTGGAGGATAAAGTTTACCTTTGAACTGTTTTCTAATCATAGGCCTCTTGCACACATACATGTGTTCTTTGATTCACCTTCTTGATTGTATTAAATTATATTCTTTGTATAATAAGCACACTTGTTAGAGTGTGTTTTAAATGTATTGTTTTGAACATTTTTCCATTAAACAATGAAACAAAATGTATGAACCAATAATGACAAAACTACTCAGTTCAGAACATTTCCATCATAAGTCTACTCAAACTTCCGTCATTGCAATCCACCAATATCAGTAAATATGCACAATCTCTGCAGAAGTAAAAGTCATCTAAATAATTCCACATTAGAGATCTGTAACTAATGAAGAGGTTGCTGCTAGCAAACAACTTTATATTTCATTGTTTCATCTACAAATACAGTGCCTGTTGCCATTGAAGAATAAACTACCTGTGTTACATTAAAAACGATAAGCTAGTAATACTGTTTATAGGGAATGAATGGCAAACTGATAACAGGTTCATAGTTGCTAGGTATCTCCTTCAAAGGAGGACATCCACAAGACTGCAGCATCCACTCCCTTTAAAGTGCAATGCAGTACATTTATCAGCAATACGTCTGTATACCATGGGAGTAGAACACACAGCCTTCTGCAGCAAAAGGAGGTATACTACCCATTGTGCTACTAACAATGCAAACAGACTTAGCATACACAGCACTAAACTTCTCTTCCCCTGAAACTCTAAGCTCCTTGTGAAACCCAATTGGCACTCAACTAAATGCCTTAGCTTTGCAGCAGAAGAAATCTGGAAAAAGCCAAAATTTATTGGGGGAGGGGAGCAGAGGCCCAAAACCAGGGACAGATTTTAAACATTTCTTGTATAATCTTAGAAAGTTGCTAGAATAAAGTGTTTTGTGTTACCATGCATTTCCTGAGAGATAGGAAGACGAACTTAAATGGCTATTATAATTTAGTGAATTCAGTTCTCAGTGATTTGTCAGAAAACCACAAATTTTAAAAGGAACATACCACAAATATGAGCCAAACATTCCAGACAGTCTGTGAAAATCTGGACAATCTGGACAGTTGAGAGCTTGAATCACAAGTGGTGGTATGGATAGACAATTCAGGCTGTTGCTCCTTGTACTTAAGGTACAGGGTTTGAGCCTGAGTAACACTAACCACCAGGTATACCTAACTGGGGCATTTTACACCACCAGGCATACCTAACTGGGGCATTTTTTGCACATAAACACGCACGCACACACACCCAGCAGGTAAAATCAGTCCCACGCACAGAACCAGCAGGTAAAATTGGTCACACGCACAGAACCAGCAGGTAAAATTGGTCACACACACAGAACCAGCAGGTAAAATCGGGAGGCAGCAGTTTAGAAAACTCACCAGTAAACAGCAGCAGCTGCAAAAGAATCAAATGTGCAGATTCTCCTTACAGGCAAGAACCGGCAGCAATATAACTTTCCTCTCCTTACAGGCATAATGTTTTTAAAATTGTGCGCTGACAGGAAGAACAACGCATGCAAAGCATGCACATACGTGATGCTATGGGACCGTTCCTTAAAGAAGCATGCCCTTAAACATTTTTTTTAATATTAAAAATATTAAAGTTGACAGACCCAAAAGTGCTGCCCAGGGTGGGCCACCCTTCTTGCCCCCCCCCCAGCTACACCACTATAGCAGGCATAGATGTTTTACAGGTATTAGCCTTTAGACCATCTTTCTAAAGATGTTCTGCATTGCCTTCACCTTAATTTAAGTGAGATGTGTTTGTAGGAGCCATTTTGTGGACTTGCGATGTATCTGCACCTTCATGTATGGCAGGAAGAGGCTCCTTCTCTTTTTTTGTTACTTCCTGTAGTTCTTTCAGAACTTCATTATTGATGTACATATTACCAATACTAATATTCAGGATATTGACATTGTCACTCTTTTACTAGTTGAAAATGTGTTTCCATGGACAGACTGTTTACATGATTAATTTGTTTTACACTACATATCATTCCATTTTTCCAACCGTTTAAGAAGTTTTAAAGTGAGAGTTCCCCCCTCATCTCCTCCTTAGGCTACTGCCTTTTTATCACACCCTCACACTCAGCTCTGCTCCTTTCAGAATAGCTCTATCTTTTCTTAGAATTTACCTTCCAAATTTTGTTCTAGATGACTTTCAACAGTTTGTACTACCATATGACTGTAGTTCTTGTTGGAAGTAGACACTTTTTGTGCTAGAGTAGTGATATTTTCCAGAGTTTATTACCATATATTTGGTTTTAGCTGCTTCAAAACAATTTCTTACTGTGTGTTGTTGCTGAAGATAAGTACTTCGGGTTACTTCTGTCTTCATATTAGTTGGTGTTGGCAGTTAGTGTATTGGAATCAGGGCTAGCAAGTTTCAAGTAACATGACTCTTTTGGGTACAAGATTCCTAGATTCCCCCATAGATCCCATTTTTAGAAAAATAGTAGAGTTGATATAGAAGAAAGGATGATTAATTACTTACTTCCCCCTCATCTTGGAACAAGATCTTGCAGGAGGCTTTCTGATCTCTCCCTCAGTCTCCTGGGTGGTTCCCTTGTAGGCAGTTTTTTGTAGTCAAGAAGGCTTGAGGAGAGCCTGATAATTGTGGCAGCTAATATAGAGAGAGTGTATAGGATTTGTCTGGTTCCAAAGGATTTGGATGTTTGGGTCCAGGCTCAATTCTTTGACTGTAATGTTGCTGTGGTATTCCTTAAAAGGAGACAAGGTTGTGGGACCCCTTGAGAAGGAAGTGCACATATTACCCTTAATGAGAATAGCTGGGATCATACTATAGATAATTTGAGGTGCCCCTTGCACGGGATAAAGCATTTAGGAGCTGCATCTGTCCATTAGTAGTACAGGGGGCAGCTCTAGGGTAAATTTTCTGTTTCAAATCCATAGATCTAAGTTTCGGGCTAAATGGCTACAGCTGTAGTAGAGACTTCCATGATGAAGCTAAGCTCACAAATGCAAGGACATCCAGCAGCCAGTCATCCAGATATGGAAATGTCTTAAACCCTTAGAGCCTCTGATAAACACTCTGAAGGCTGAAAGGAGATCGCACAGAAAACTCTGAAACTGATAATGACTGACTGCTACCAGAAAGTGCAGAAATCATGTGTAGGTAATATTCCTGGAGTTCCAAAGAGAACATTTAATTTTTTTTTTTGACAAGCAAGGAAAAATCACCTGTACTGAGATCTCAAGAATCTCTGGACAAATTTGTTTGTGGTCACTGAGATCTAGAACTGGTATAAGATCCTTTGTCTTTTTTGGAACTAATAAGAACCTGAAATAATACCCAGATACTCTCCGATATGACTGGACATCCTTTTTCTTAAACTTTTTTTTTTTTTTAATACCACTTTCCAAGCTACACTTTTCTAATGAGGTAGGATGTCAGGTAACTGAAGACAGTGTGGTTTGGGTGGCCATGGAAGTGGATTTTATAATGTCTGGATACACTTGTCCAAAGCACCTGTCTTGTGTAACAGCCAGCTATACAGACAGGTGAAAGACCTAATAGCCCCCAAATGCCTTTAGCTTTGGGGACAAGCCCCGAGTCGGCTTGCTTCTGTTGCCCTCCAGAAGAAACACTAAGATATCACAGATTTTGACAAGACTTTCTACCTCTGGATGGGTCAATTTTGGTTCTTGCCACATTGTTGATTTTTGTGCTGCTATGGTCATGCCTTACTAAAACCAATATGGACTCCTCTGCATCATGGAAAAGATGTATCACAGAGTCTAAACACCAAAAATTGTCGAGTTGTTTTCCCTCCTTCTCACTAACCCTCGTTTCTTGTTATCTTTGGGATGGAATATAATGGTTCTTTTAAAACAGGCATTAACAAAGCACACCTTGAAATTCACAGACAAAGTGGTAAGGCGTAACCAGTTGTGATATCATATGACAACATCAGCACCCACTGCCGTCACTGCATCATCCATATAATTATGTTTCAGGTGTATGATGAGGCAAGAAATGGGTGAGACTGCTCCCAGAGAGAGGAGTTTAGATTTCAGTTGATTGTCTGGTAGCTTTGGCACCAGTGTGCATACCAGGATTGGGCACTTTTTTTATCCTAGGACTTCTGCGTCCAGGTAATTTATTTCACTTGTGTGTGTGTCTCTCTCTCTCTATCTTTATCTCTCTGTCTTTCTTAAGTTGGTCTCTTCCCCCACCACTCTCACTCACTCTGTCTCTCTCTCTCTCATGCATACACACACACACACACACACACACACACACACACACACACACACCATGTTTAATTTCACCCGCCACCCTCACCCACCTATCATATCAATAATACAAACTAGGACCTTTGTTTCACTAAGAAAACAAATGTAGTGTGTTTACACTGATAGCAGAGTTTGATGCATTACTGTTTGTTTCATACAATGCCATCACGTTCCTGCTACTGTGATTTTTTTTTTGTTTGTAATTAACAAAAAATGAAAATTAGTCTTTGTTGCTGTCTCTACATTCTTCCAGTACTTTCCTTAATTTGGTCTCTTTTGGTAATATGGATTGTTGTTGTGGGCAGTATGTGCTGTTAACATTGCCCTCAGTTTTTTATCGTGTGACCTTCTAATTTGCTATTTTTTTTTTTTTGTTTGTTTATTTAAACCTAAAAGAGAAAGCTTTGAATATTAGAGCTTTTGCCTCCCCTTTAATTCCCTCTGTAAGTGGTTAGAGTTTGCCAGCTAAGCAGTGAAAATGGGTGCATTACATTGAAACAACTAGTGTTGCTGCTTATCTTATACAGTAACTGGCTAACTGGCGATGGACTGGCTAGAATAGGGTCTGTTAAAGCTCTGTATGCAAAGCATGTTTGATACTGAGAAGAGGGAGAGGGCTTTGAAGTGATTTGCATAGTTTTTACCATTTAGGCTCTTGATATACACAGATATGGCTCTTGATATATCTTTTTTAGTGAGAAAGAAGTGTTGTAGTCCTTGTAGTTTTGATACGTATTTGTACAGGTACATACTGAAAGGGACATTATACTGCATGATCGGCTTAATGAGTAGTGAGTATAGTGGAACAGTTCCATCCCTGGATCTGGATGCAGTACTTTTAGATACAAGTCAAGCAATGAAAAAAGGCTTCCTTACAACAGTGGCTATGTAGTGATTGTAGACATAGGTTCCCATATCCCTAATAATGCCATTAGCTTTCAGGGGTGTACTGTCAATATGGTAGTTACAAGGGGAGTGGCGCTTACCAAAGATATATGTTTGTACACTTCTTGGCATTTAGTTCTAGTTCACAGTTTTGGCACCAATGATTTGGGACTTCTTGGATGTAGGTGGTATAGCAGAATCATTGAGATTTTCATTTTCTTAAAACTTGTCTCATTCTGCTTTAATTTGAGTTACAGTCAATACCACCATTTCCCAGAACCCACCAAGCCCCTTCAGCAGTTGCAAATAACTGCACATACTTGTCTGTGAATGTGACCTCTCATTGGATACATAATGGTAGACTCATTTCGTTTAGTCCTGCATACAGGTTTTAACTGTGTAAATTGCCTTTGAGCAGAAACAGCAGCAGGAGAAAATCATCAAAATGAAGCACATTTCACCCATATAGCTTCAGTTTCGGCAGTGGACTAAGCCTTGCCTAGAGTTTCATCTTATTTTATATCAAGGACTATAGAATATATCCTTAAGCCAGGGATAGTAGTACAGGGAGCTAGAGACCTATGGATGGCAACTATATTATATGTTTTTAAAATGTTATATTATATGTTTTTCAAATGTTTCACCTTACCCATCTCACTGAAAATCTGCTGAACTTACATAACGCCCTCTGAATTTAAAAAAAAAAGTCTGTCATAGGTTCTTAGGTACTAGGCTAATGGCCCTGGAGCCTTTACAAGCCTAGCCCATATGATTACTCTGGCATCGTGCCACCCAACCTTAGTTCCTAGTGCCCCTGTCGAGTAGAGCCACTGGAGTGATCCCCGGTGTGAATATTCTTTTTCCCATCCACTCATCAAGATTTCTCTTGAAGAGGGCCACTTAGGTGCTCTGCTTGACATGTATGGGAAGTCTATTCCATAGCATGGGCAGTCTCTGGGTTATGAACCTGTCCCTCCAGCATGTTCTGTTGATTTTGGTAATGAGGTTGAGGTCTCTGGAGCGTGTGGTGCGGAGCGATTGGGATTTCTTTAGATGTAGCATTTCTAACAGAGCTGGGTCAGACATGGCTTTGTAAGTCAAGCAGAGATCGCCTCTAAGTAGGCGCTATGAGACAGAGAATAGTTGGAGTTTTTTTGAGTCTGTCCATATAGGACAAGTGTTTAAGGCCTAGGATCCTCTTTGTGAGGTACTTTTGTGGCCTCACCAATTGTTGCAGGTGTCTAGTGAGGTACATGCCAAATGGGGCATTGTACTCTATGATTGACCTAATGAGGGAAGAGTACTGGGAGACAATGACCTCTTTCTTCCTGGTTGCAAAACCCTTAGTAATGAGATGTGCCACATAGAAGGACTATCTGACCACAGTGGCAATGTGGTGGTCAAAAGACAGGTTGCTGTCAACCTGTGTTCCCAGATCTCTTATAACGCTTTCTGTGTTCAGTGGACTACCATCAGTGTGGTAATTCAAGGGAACCGGGTTTTTCCCAAATGGGATGAAGACACATTTTTTGGCATTGAGCTTAAGGCCATGGATCTGACACCAGTCGTTGGTCTCATTGAGGCCTTTCTGCAGGATGTCAACATCACTTGGGAAGTTAATAATAGCTCCCAACTTGCAATCATCTGCAAACTTTTTCAGCCAGAGTCCGTTCGTGTTGGCCTGGATGTCAGAGAAGTAGATACCAAACAGGAGAGGACCCAGAGCCGAACCCTGTGGGACTGCACTCATGACTGCTCGGCAGTCTAATGGGAGTCCGCTACTTTCACACTGTGGGTTCTATCTGTGAGCCAGTTTGCAACCCACCTAGTGATATAGGGGGTGATGCATAGTGTAGTAAGTTTTTCTATGATTCCTGAGTGGGGAATGGTATCAAAGGCCTTTGCCAGATCAAGGTAGGCTGTATGAACCACCTTACTTTCATCCACAGCTCTGGTGACTGACTTAAAGAAGTTGACCAAGTTGAGCAGGCATGATCTACCCTTCACAAAATCAAACTGTGTAGGATCCAGAATTTGGAGATTCCCTATATCCTTGTTTATTAGGTCCATGATGATGCGTTCCATAGCTTTGCATATCAGACACGTCAGGCTAATGGGGTGGTAATTCCCAGGGTCCGTAGTCGCTCCTCCTTTGTGGAGAAGGATGACTGTAGCAGTGTGCCATTTGGTAGGGACAAAGCCTGATGTGAGACTGTGATTGAACAGGGCACACAGGTGAGGTGCCAGTTCACTCTCTAGTTCATGTAGAACACAGCCAGGGATACTGTGAGGTCTCATAGAAGCTGTATTCTTGGCCTTAGACAGTGCTGTTTTAACCTCTGCAGCAGTAATACTGGGTGCCTGGCAATCTACTGGTATTGTGATTGGTCCTTTGAGGGGGGAGAGGTGTAAAGTTAGCACTGAATCTGTCCGCCAGTATATTTGCAGTATCTTTTGGCACGATATAGGAGGTACCATTGTGCAGTAGCTCAGAGCAAATCTGGATATTGCCATGGAGATTCTTTACATAACTATAGCAGGCCTTGTGGTTGTCTTTACTATCTGCTGCAATTCTGTTTTCATAGCTGGCTTTAGAGGATTTGATGAGGGATCTCAACCTTTTGTTGAGGCTGATAAGGGAGTTTTTCCAGTCTTGGGACTTCACCTTATTCCACATCAGTTTCCTCCTCCTGTTGTAGAGTTTGTTTATGGCAGTGGACCACCAGATTGGCTTCCTTTTTTTTTTCTTTTTTTGATGAGAGCATCTTAGTTCTATTGGGTATGGCGAGATCCATACATTTGTGTATGTGTTCGTACAGTGCATTGGTGTATGATTTGGCAGTCATGCAACTATTGTCCATTTGCATGGGTGCCGTGAAGTTAGCCGCCTCTGTTTTTAGGAGCCCAAAGTTAGCTTTGGAGAAGTTTTTCATGGTGGTTACCTTTGTTGGGGGTGGGGGGGTGGGAGGGATGTGGATTTCCAAGGTGATTAGCTTGTGATTGGATCTAACTAGGGAGGAGTTGACTATTGGTGTAGAGCAACAGTCGCCCATGTTAGTAATCACCAGGTCAAGGATGTTACTACCTCTAGTGGGGGTAAGAACGAGCTGGTCCAGGGCATTGGAATTAATGAATTCCAGAAAACGTTGGGCAAGTGTATTGGAACATAAGTAGTTTTCCCAGTTAATGGAGGGGTAGTTGAAGTTGCCCAGTATGAGAGTGTTAGGTTGGACACTAATATTCTCCTGGGTGCTTAGGAATGTGGAGTGTGAATCTTGGGACATGGTTGGGGACCTATAGCAGGCTACGACCTGAATCACTATCTTACCCAGTGTTAGCTGCACCCGAAGTATCTCAGATGCTTTATGCTGGGATACCAGTCTCGAGGTGTGCGCATTCTTTATGAATATGGAAACACCACCGCCTTTGGAGCTTCGGTTCAATTTCTGGGGCCGAAAGGTGTGGAATGAGTTGTAGTCTGGTACTGCAGGGGTGCTTTCTGCTGCTTTGAACCAGGTCTCAGTTACAGCAGAAATATCGATGTTCTCCATTTTAAGGAGTACTTCAAGCGAGTGCATTTTGAGATTTAGACTTCTAGCATTCAGCAGCATTACCCTCAAATTGCATTTGTTTGTAGCTGTTATGGTGGTAATTTGGTCTTTGGAACACCGCCTAAAAAGGCACTATAGGGGTGGCAAGAGCCTTGGCCAGTATCTGGAAGCCCAGGGGTGACAGATGCAGGCCATCTCTGGCAAAACATCGAGGTCTGTCAGTCATGTCATCCCAGGCAGACAGATACTGGATCCCCTTAGAATGACACCAGAAACTTAGACATTTGTTGAAATCAATCATTTTCTGCTTGTACTGTGGTATCATTCTTGGTGATGGTAGGATGCTGCTCGGGGCTAGGGGTCATACCTGCCTGGGCAACATAATCCGAGAGCTCCTCCGTGTCTCTTTTCATGTAGTCCAGGGAGGTACGTCTCAGGTCATTCACACCCACATGTACAATGACATAGTCATATTTGTACCTGCTGTTGAGGGACCTGAGTGCCTGCATTATGTGGCGGATCCTGGTGCCTGACAGGCAGCTGACTTGTTACTTTTTCCTTATTCAGCCTAGTGAGTGGGACATCAGTGTGCCTCACTATTGAGTCACCTATTGCTAGTATGTTGGGCATGCTGTTTTGCCTCAGGGGTAAAACAGCATGCCCAACACACTAGTCATAGGTGACTAGTGTGTTGGGCATGCTGTTTTGCCTCAGGGGCTTTGGTTGAGTGGCACACTGTTTAGGAAAGTTATATGTCTCATGATTAGTGTTGTGGTGGTCGAGTGCGTTTCTGCCTTGGATGTCTGTGCTGTTTGGTTAGATTTTTATTGAGAGCCTCCACGAAGGTGGGTATGTGGTTTTGTGTTTTTATGTGAAGGCAATGCTGGTGTGTGTTCTGGAGGGCTATATGTTCCAAGTGTTGACCTTCTCCTCTTGACCAACTGTCCCGGTCTTGGCTGGAGAGTGTGTGGCTTCCAGTTTGGATATATAAGTCCATCTCTCACAAGTCTGAGTGTTGGGGGGTAAGAGGAGAGGGTTGTCAGTGTACATGAGGCAGTTGCTCCATTGCCTCAGGATGCCCAAGTTCACCAGGTTAATAGGAGAAAGCACAGGAACTGACATTTAAATGTGCCTGGAGGGGTGGGCATTAATAAGTACTGGAGCTGTTTCCTTGTAGAACGTTTAGTGCTGGTAGCACTTTTGTGTACTACAATGCTTGCTACAAGACATCTGGTAAAGGGCTAAACTAACACGCTAGTAAAAGTGCAGGAGAGTAGAGAACTAGCAGATCTAAGGGAAAAATTGAAGAGCAGACATTGGCACTGCTCGAAAACTTAGAAACAGTCCTGGATACAGCAAGTCTGTATCTGGACTAAATTAGTTACAGGAAAGGTAGGAAACAAGCGCAGATGTGGGCTTTTAAACCAGAAAGTTGAAAGAAATGGAAAAACTGCCCAAATGTTCAATAAACTACAATTTCTGGGCCAAAAAACACACTTCTTGTGGTAGAATAGGCTACCTAGTACTTACCACTCCCACTGATAAGCTAAAAGGCTTCCATCCAACACAGAAAGGCTTTGGGGGCTCAGAAGCTTACAAGGAGACCTGGATACAGCAAATCTGTACTGGACTAGACTAGTTACAGGAAATGTGGGGAACAAACGCTTTTAAACCAGAAAGTTGTCTTTCCTTAAAATGTATTGCACCTGACGGTGCAGTTTTTTGTTCTACCTCACTGTTAAAACCTTATGCCTAAGCCCACTGAGCTAATAGAAGGAAGGACACTGAGCAAACTTGGAACTATAATATATAACATTAAGTATCCTGTTTTTTGCTTATTTTGTTCTTTATTTTTTTGTTATTTATAGCACTTTGTGTACTGTGTATTTTTCTAGCTAGTTTCACTGTGTGTGAGGTATTAACTGGAAATTGTCCACTTTTTTAAGCATCTGTTGGGTTGTTTGTTTCTGATAACTTGTTGCAGTTAAACTCTTTTTCTAGAGGCTCCTTTAGCTGTTTAAAACTTTCATTTAAAGGCTCACTGCTGCTTTTCAGCTGCGAGAAACATTTCTGCAGTTTGATTGCCACCCTCCCTCCCTGTTGGTATAGTGTTTTTTATAGTTGGTGGCTTTGCAGTTGCCTGCCCCTAGTGTAAATTTGATCTGGGACCCTCCTCCCAGTCTAGTGTCATTACCTCATTCTACCCAGTACAGGGAGAACATTTGAGAAGGCCAGTCAGCTTAGTTTCTGCTACTCCTTTCTCTCTTTCCACTAAAAAAAAAAAAAAAAAAAAAAAACTTTTTCTAAGCTTGTTTCCTGCCTTTCCTGTGGGTAGTCTAGCCTGGATATAGATTTGCTGTGTCCAGGACTATTTGTAGGCTTCTAGGCCCCCAAGCCTTTCTGTGTTGGCGGGAAGCCTTCTAGCTTAATTTTGTTTCTTAGAACTAGCCAGTTTTTTGTTTCAGCACTTGTTCAGAACTTATTGTAAGCACTAAATAAGCTACAAATTACTACAGCACTCACATTTCTTCACTGTCTAGAGGAAAACAGTTTCTAGTACTTAACAAATAAGCACCTATCCAGGCATGTCTAAGGGTCAGCCCCCAGTGTTTTCTCCTGTCTACCTGATGAATCTGGGCATCTTGGGGCAATGCAGTAATTGCCTCATGTACACAGACAACCCTGTCCTCCTACCACCCAACACTACAACTTGTGAGAGATGCACTTATATAGCCAAACTGGAAACAAAGCTCTCTTCACCCAAGACTGGACTAGACAGAGGAGAAGGTAAACACTTGCACCACACCACACTCAGCACATAGTCCCTCAAAACCTACACCACCAAAACACACACATAGAAACACAAAACACACACCTACATTTGCGGAGGCTCTCAGTAAAAACTTGCCCAAGAAACAGGGACCTCCAAAGCAGAAACACAAGCAACCTCCACCCCCCAACACAACCCAAATGACACATAGCCCACAAACTCAGTGTGCCACTCAACCACAGCCCATAAGGCATAGCAACGTACCCAACACTCTAGTCATAGGTGACTCTATAGTCAGGCACACTGATGTTCCACTCACCAGGCTAAACAAGGAGAAAGTTACTGTCAGCTGCCTGTCTGGTGCCAGGATCCGCCACATAATGCATGCACTCAGGTCACTCCACAACAAGTACAAATATGACTCTGTCATTGTCCATGTTGGTGTGAATGACCTTGGACTACATGAAAAGGGACATGGAGGAGCTGTCCGATCTTGTAGCCCAGGCAGGTATGACCCTAGCCCTGAGTAGCATCCTGCCATCACCCAGAATACCACAGTACAAGGACAAAATGATTGACTTCAACAATTGGCTAAGCTTCTGTTGTCATTCTAAGGGGATCCAGTATCTGTCTGCCTGGGATGACATGATCGACAAGCCACGATGCTTTGCCAGAGATGGCCTGCACCTGTCGCCCCTGGGATTCCGGATACTGGCTAAGGCTGTAGCCACCCCTATAGTGCCTTTTTTAGGCAAGGTTCAAATGACAAATTCACCACCCTAACAGGTACAGGCAAGAAGAATCTGAGGGTATTGCTACTCAACGCTAGAAGTCTAAACCTCAAAATGCACTCTCTCGAGGCACTCCTTAAAATGGAGAACATCGACATCTGTGCAGTGACAGAGACCTGGTTCAAGGCTCCAGAGAGTACCCCTGCATTACCAGGCTATAATTCATACCACACCTTTCGGCCACCTAACCTGGACCGAAACACTAAAGGTGGAGGCGTGTCCATATTCATTAATGATATCCACACCTCCAGGCTAGTTGCTCAGAGATTATCCAAGTGCAACTAACTCTGGGCAAGACCTCAATCCAAATTGTAGCTTGCTACAGATCCCCCACCATGTCCCAGGATTCCCACTCCTCATTTCTTAATACACTGGAAAATATTAGGGTACAACCTAACACCCTAATAATGGGCGATTTCAACTACCCTACCATTAACTGGGAAAACTACTCATGTACCAACTCTTGTGCTCAACGTTTTCTGGAATTCATAAATTCCAATACCATGGATCAACTTATCCACACCCCCACCAGGGGCAGCAATATCCTAGACCTGGTTATTACCAACATGGGCAACCGGTGCTCCACACCAGAGGTCAGTTCCTCGTTGGTCAGATCCGACCATAATCTAATCACCCTAGACATCCACATCCCTCCCCCACCCCCCATTAGGGAAACCACAGTAAAAAAATTCTCCAAAGCCAACTTCACGCTTCTTAAGACAGAAGTGGCAAACTTCACGACACCCATGCTGACGGACAATAGAGGTATGACTGCTGAATCCTACACAAATGCACTTTATAAGCACTTACATGAGTGCATGGATCATGCAATCCCTAACAGAACCAAGATGCTATCCTCCAAAAAAAGGAAGCCAATCTGGTGGTCCCCTGCCATAAACAAACTCTACAACAGAAGAAAGAAACTGTTGCAAAAAAAGAGTAAAATCCCATGACTGGAGAAACTCCCTGGTCAGCTTCAGTAAGAAGCTGAGATCCCTCATAAAATTCTCCAAAGCTAGTTATGAAAACAAAATCGCCACTGACTCTAAAGACAACCACAAAGTATTCTTTAGCTATGTCATGAATCTCAATGGCAACACTCAGATCTGCTCTGAGTTACAGCACAATGGCACTAAATATACAGAACCAACGGATATTGCCAACATCCTGACAGATAGATTCAGTGCTAACTTTACTCCTCCGTCATCCCCTAAAGGGCCCATCTCTATACCAGAAGAATGCAAAGTTCCTGTAATCATGGCTGCACAGGTAAAAAACACACTATCCAAAGCCAAGAACACAGCATCCATGGGACCTGACAACATCCCATGCTGTGTTCTACATGAACTACAGAACGAACTGGCACCCCACCTAAGTACCATGTTCAATCATAGCTTCACCTCAGGCTATGTGCCCACTGAATGGCGCACAGCGACAGTTATCCCACTCCACAAAGGGGGAGCCACCACAGACCCCGGAAACTACCGCCCATTAGCCTAACGAGCCTGATCTGCAAGGCTATGGAGTGTATCATCATGGAACTTATAAACAATGACATTGGTAATCTCCATACTCAGGACCCCACCCAGTTCAGGTTTGTAAAAGGCAGATCATGTCTCCTAAACCTGATAGACTTCTTTGAAGCAGTCTCCAAAGCCGTAGATGAGGGTAAGGTGGTTCACACAGCCTATCTAGATCTCGCCAAGGCTTTTGACACCATCCCCCACTCTGGAATTATAGATAAACTCACTAAACTAGGTATAAATCCCTATGTCACAAGATGTGTTGCCAACTGGCTCACTTACAGAACCCACACTGTGAAAGTAGCAGACTCCAAATCTAGCTTCAGACCAGTGACAAGTGGAGTACCACAGGGTTCAGTCCTAGGTCCTCTCCTGTTCGGTATCTACTTCTCTGAAGTACAGGCCAACACAGAAGGTCTTTGGCTAACGAAGTTCGCAGATGACTGCAAACTAGGAGCCATAATCAAAACTCCAAAAGATGTGGACATCCTACAAAAGGGCCTTGCTGAGACAGATGCCTGGTGTCAAAGCCATGGCCTCAAGCTCAATGCCAAAAAGTGCATTGTCATTCCTTTTGGTAAAAACTCAATACCCATGAACTACCACATAAGTGGTAGTCTACTTAACACCGAAAGTGTGATAAGAGACCTTGGGACACAGGTGGACAGTAGTCTCTCCTTTGATAATCACATCGCCACAGTAGTCAGGAAATCCTTCTATGTGGCACACCTCATCACAAAAGGTTTCTCATCCAGGAAAAAAGAGGTCATTGTTCCCCTCTACTCGTCACTCATTAGACCCGTTATAGACTACAATGCCCCTTTTGGTATGTACCTCACAAGACATCTACAACAACAACTGGAAAGGCCACAGAAATACCTCACAAAGAGGATTACCGGCCTCAAAGAGATGTCCTATGCAGATCGTCTCAAAAAAATGCAGCTTTACTCCGTTGCATATCGCCTACTCAGAGGCGATCTCTGCCTAACACACAAAGCTATGTCAAACCCAGAGCTTTTAGACATGCTCCAGTTAAAGAAATCCCAATCCCTACGAGCTACACACTCTAGGGACCTAAACCTCGTCACCACAATAAACAGAACATGCTGGAGGGATAGATTCCTGTCCCAGAGACTTTCCATACTCTGGAACAAACTACCTATCTATATCAAACAAAGCTCCTCATTAGCACTCTTCAAGAAAAATCTTGATGATTGGATGGGAGATAGGAAATTCACCCCAGGGATCACTTCTGTGGCTCTGCTCGACAGTGGCACAGGAAAATAATTTTCTTGGGTGGCGAAAGCCAGGGTACCTTTGGCTAGGCTTATATAGGCCCTAGGGCCAATAGCCTAGTACCTACCTATGAACCTGTAAGCCCAGACACCAGCATGCATGTACATCTTTATATGACCACATACTGACAATGCTTAAGTAGTTGCTATTTTTAAACAGGTTGCTTTTATTTTTTTCAGTTGTTGGTTGACAAAATGCAGTATATTATACAATGAATGGTAATTAATTTAATTTTAAGAAATGTCAACAATTTTTGTTTATTCACCAACCTATACACTTTGTAAATTGGGTTATTAGCAGCAACAACTAATTTGGCTGCCAAATCCTGAAACACATTGGCACTCTAGATTAAAAAAATAAATGTTACAGCTGTCATATTCTTTGTACCACTAATTAAAGAAACAAAACAACAACCTAGATCTCAGTAAACATTTAAATTCCACTCATCACACATTAATGCCCCTAAAAATAAATACCAAATAAAATAAAAAAAAATGTTCAGAGTGCTCACTGTGTTCTGTTGTTTTTATATCAGAAAATTGATGTACCATAATATTGACTTTCAAAACACGGACACTATGAGCAAATTTGTAGTGTCGAAATGCATAACATTGACTATGTCTGACAGCAGGCAAGAAAATATAAGAGCTGTACAACAGTTACAGGAAACCTATGAGAATAACGTCCGTCACTCCACTTCACTAACTATGTATATATACTAAGTCTGAGGTTGCACAATCCATGGGGAAAAGGCATATTCTGGTACATCAGGGATTGTCTATTTCAAACAAAGATTGTCTTGACTTCTGTGAGGTGTACTGTATGTTTTGTATTTCAGCATAGTATATGTTCGCTAATGTAAGCAATTTTGTTCTGGTCTCTGTGTTTTGTAAGTTGATGTTATGGCAAGGTGACTTTCTAAAGGGGAACCGCACTGTTGTATAAGAGCATGTTGACAGATGAACACACATCCCACATCTGTAACATTTGCTGTTAAAAACGTGGCAGAAATTGCAATAAAGCTGATAGTCTGTGCAAGCAGTGTTATTGACCTTGCTAAAATGTCCATGAACTGTATAATACAGCAGAAGTTGACAGTACATAAATTAAGTTTTCTAATAGAATGGCATTGTTTAAAAAAAGTATAAAATTTATGGTTCTGAAGGGGACAGGCAGTTACTATCCTGTCCTGGTCCTCTGCATCTTCATTCAACATGTCTAATACTTGACATTCTGGATGGCGACTCACTGATGGTCATACCTGTATTTCAGCAGATCTTCATGTTGTCAGAGGACATGATTGATACCTTTTGGGGTCTTCACAGGAAGAGTTTCACCTGTTTGCTTTGGATCTGCACCATTTCAGTTCAAAATGGGCACCATTTTGTTTTTCAGTACTCACAGTGTTTATCAGTATGTTGGCCTTGATATCCAAAGCCTTGTAGAACTTGGATCTCCTTTTGCTCCCCACCTTGAAGGACTGCCAAGGGACTGTTTGGCAGGTGTCTTTGCAGTGGTCACTTCTTCAGTTACAAACCATATGGAGAGCATAAACTTAAAGAAGTTCTCATAGGATTGCCTTATAGGCATATGGTTGGAATATTGTCCAGTGCTGGTTGATCCTGCCTCTGGTAGAGAGGGCCTAGAAAGTCATGTCTTTAAGATCCAGGGTGAGTACGCAGTACAAGGTCAAAGTGCAGAATCTTTTGCAGGACCTGGGCTTGATAGCTACCGTACTCTTCAAAGCAGCATTAACCACTTGAGAATTTTTTTGCAGTGAAATATGAGATGCTAGTACTTGCATATTCACCATTAACTCATTTATTGTTTCCTGGTGTTAGACCTAAGTTACTGGGCCATACAATGGTTGACCTTTCCCACTAATATTCCTACAGCTGAACTCGTACCATATCCTGATGGCAGCTGATTCACTAAAGGAGTGGGAAGCTCATCTTGGGTTTGTTGTGCTTAGGGTACTTCACATCAGTCATTAGGAGCCATGTTGGTCTTCGTTGTTCTCAGAGCCTCAAAGGCAAAGCTGCTTCAGAGACTCCCCTCCTATTTTGGTCCAACAAACAAGTCTGTTATCTAAACAAGAAAATGGGAAGCATACAGATAAACCTTCTTTTCAGAGGAGCAGTGCTTGTCTGACACTAGCCCATAGACAGAGCCATCATTGTCACATCACTTTACTTTCTGGCTGAAGTGAACATGTGGGTGGACTTGCTGAGCTGCTTATACCTCTGTCCTGTGCTGGAGGTGCAGATTCAGAGGTCATTACTATACTGGATTTTCTGGAAGTTGCATAGTCTTGAGATCAGTTCACCAATTTGACTGTGTGCCTATGAGTTCATGATTGGCAGGCTTACCCATCCCTGTTCGTATCCACTGGGTTAGCAGAGCCCAAAGTTCTTTTGAAAAATGCTTTTCCTGCCAGCCGTAATCTCTCTTCCTGTAGCAGAAAATGAGATTGAAGAGATCTCTTCCTGCTCTAGATGTGCACTATCAAGTTCAGGTTGTGCCTAAACTGTATACAAGATTTTTGCAAGATTGAACAGCTCTTATCTTCTTCTCTCCATTGAGGAAGAGTAGCATAGTTGCCAAACAAAATTTGTGCAGGGTAATTGCTAACTATGTTAGCTTTTCCCATTTTATGGTGAATTGTCTATTGGAAAATGCTAGGGTCATAGGTTCATAGGTAGGTACTAGGTATTGGCCCTAGGGCCTATACACGCCTAGCCAAAAAGGTACTCTGGCTTTTGCCACCCAATGGTCATTCTGCTGGTGGAGTAGTTGTTTCTGTCACTTGCTTCCAAAAACGACTCCATCATAGACATTTGTGCTGTGGTCATGGCCACTTGACCATTGGTGTATGCCTCACCATGCATTATTGTTTTGACTGTGAGTTCAGCTTCTTTTCGTATGCTTTCACTTCATGGTTCATCTTTCCGAACCTTGCTTCCTGGGCTGTCTTCTGGTTTCTTCCACTGTAGTGCTTCATTGCTTATGATTCATCTATGTAACTGATCTATTAAGGATGGTCCTTTAATGTTAGATTTATTTTTACGATCTGTACTCGCCACTGTTTGGACAACCTCTTCATCTAAGCTTAGCTACTGTGTTCTGTGTTAGTTGAGCAAGTGTATAGTTATGTATTACTTGTTAGTGATGTAGGTGTCAAGTCTTCATTTCCTTGTCTTTGAGGTGTAGGAAGTGTTTGCTAGTGGATGGGGTTGAACTGGCAGACTCTGGGGCTGTGAACCTTGTTGTCATAACATTATGTCATGGTGTGCAGTAGTGCTGAGCAAACTGTCCTCTGAGCATGGTGGAAAAACTGCTACACTATGACTGGTAGAGAGATTGAACCCAGTTACTGACCCTTAAATCAGGGTTCCCTTATAGGTCACCTGATAAACAGAGAACATATCTGTTACTTTTTGTTTAGGGCTTTGCAATATAGAAAAAAAAAGTAGAGCCAGTTAAAAAAAATAAATTACTGACATTCAGAGACATTCATATAAGCATCGTGTTTACTGCCATTCTACGTTAGTGGAAAGAGAACTGTTAAAAGAATGGAGAGACAATACAATACGGTGCATCATGGAGTAATTAATACACACATTTATTCACATTGTTTGCTTTTCTTTATTTATTTTTACTTTATTTATTTTAAACGTGTTAACTGGGTAAGTAAATTGGTTCTTGGACCCTTTTCAGCCACAATCCAGGCCATAGAAGCAGAGACAATAATAAAGTATACAGAGCACATTGCTATACAGAGGTCAGTGCAATAAAACAAGATAAAGTTAAGAAAAACAAATACTTGGAACTTAACGCAGTTTCTAATCTAACATGAAACATTTAAGACAAAAAATATATACAAAGATTTAGCCATATGAGAGATTTGGGACTTTGAACAAGAGATGTTAGGCAGTGTTTTAAGGCTTTCCTTATTATGCCAACATTTATTCTGTAGGAAAGTGTCTTTGAAGAAAATAATTACTAGATACCTTATTAGTAAGAGCTTGACTAGAATTTGCAGTGTACTGTGTGATTAAAGTGTGCATAACTGCTGAGGCCCAACGATGCCTGTATGTGACAGCAGAACAGAATTACTTGTAGACTGCCGAGTCCTCCAGACATCCTTAAATTTTGTAATACTTGAGAACTGAACTCACTTAGTACTTAAAAACTGTTATCTCAGTTCTAAACTTATCGTCTGTGGCAGATGAATTCAGACTGTTTGTTTTATTTTGATGTATTCCAGACTGAAAGAAGACAGCATATTTACTCTCTTGTTTTGACTAATGCTGAAGATGTGTAATAATCTTGAATGATTTATATATTATTACATAACACTAGAATGGCTGGAAAGATAGTTTTATGCTAAATAACTTTTCCTTTGATACTGTTTTTTATTGATAGTTTGGTTGTTTCATGTACTTGTTAAAAGTTGTATGTACTTTTGCATGGTACAGCTGCTGATACTCATGTCTTTCTCATTACTAAATTATTTAAAATAAAATCAAAGTAAAAAGTGCCTTAGTGCAAAGTAGTAGTATATTTTTAATTAAAATATATGAATGTGCAGCCCCCCCATTAGATCAGTGTTGCAGTAGCAGAACTATATGGGATGCATATTGCCAAGGATATTGGACATCTGTGTGGTCTGCAAAGCTTTGAACACCGTCCTTGTGCACTGCCCATCCATCCTTATCATGAAATTACATGCCAGTATAGCAGGGACATACAGGCATGCCTGAAGTTAGAACTTTCTTGCTGTTTATATGTCCATGCAGACTTCAGCTTAGCGACACTTCAGAGGTCAGCTTCTGCTATAGGTTTGTTAGAGAAGTGCCTACATTGGGGAGCTTTCCTTTTTTTTCCTATAAAAGTAACTTTAAAAGTTTCTTATGTCTGTCAGAAAGGACAACTGTTATTGTCATAGACAAGTCTCCTATAAGGATGCCCATACTTGTTGTGGATTCTGTGTAGGAAAAGAGCACAATGTGAGTATCTTCCAAGTCTGCCTTTTTTTAACTGCTAAAATTGTAAGGAGTAGGCTAAATTTGTTGAGAATTTTCCTTGAAAACATGTTTCTCACAGATTTTGGCCCATGTGACCTTGTTGTCTGATTCCCATCAGTGGACCTCTCCCCTTCACAGAAAAAGGAAGAAGCTATTTAAGGAGGCTTCAGAAGAAACTCTGATGTCTTCCTCCTTTCTGTGGTCTGGGACAGATGACTTTACTGATCACATTTGCAGGCCTTGGACTGTTGGTCTCTCTTTCCTGGTACTTCTGGCACATCCCCACTGGAGGGTCACTAAGATCCGGGAACATTGTACATCTGCTCAGACTGTACATCAGGCAGACATCGCTGTGAAGAGAGAACCAGGTATAATACTGTCTGCCAGCAAGGGAGGCATACAGCAGGTCTTGTTGAGGGAGGATGTCATCAGGTCACGTATGGAGGGTTGTCCAATGGACTCTTCTCCCAAATCTGTTAGGCTTGTCCCTAAAAAAACATACACAAAAAACTAAACATCTGCCTCCTCCTGGTGTGCAAAAAGGTTCCCAGGAGGATTGTTTCATCTCTGAGCAGGGCTTAATAAAGGCAATAGTCTCTGCAGCCATCTCTTCCAAAATCTACCCCAATTAAAAGAGAGAGAGAGATCTCCTCCTTCCTATCTAAATCTGAGGACAACACTTTCCTCAGAGTCTCTAATGAAGAAGTCTCTTTTGGAGTAGTATATATTGAATTATTAAAATGCAAAATGTATCAAAGCACAAGCAAATGTTGCCAACATTTTCAAATTCAATATGTTGTGAAACTGAAAACATGCAACACCAAGGCTATTGCAAAAGAAAACATAAGAGTTTCCTTTTGTGATCAGATGAACAAAACCTCACCCCACATTCAGACCAGATAGTGACAAGTGTTATGGAAAGGTAAGGTGGAGGGGTAGGTTCAGGGTTAGCAGACATTAGTTGGGGGGGGGGTCATGTTATTTGAGGAGTGATATCCTTAATCTTAGGTCCAAGGAGAGAGAGGAAGACTATGAATCTCCTTATGCAGATCTGGGAGTACAGAATCAGTGTCTGATCATATAGTCACAAACTGTAAGGGCTTTTCCAGTATATTGTGTTTTGGTTTTAAGGATGGATGTTCATTGAGTATTTGTGGTGTGATGACTTGAAGTACATGTCCAGTAGAAGTAGATGACATGGATGATCAGCCAGTACATAGGTATATGTTTGGCTGGTGGTAGATGGGTGCTTTCTAATCATTTTTTGTGAAGAGAACTTTGCAGCTCTCACACTTGGCAATTGTTGGCACCAGTTAAAAGAACATTTTCAGTGAGCATGAAGCAATTCAGGCATTGTCTAAAGAGTACTGGATATAAGAAGTTTGAGAACATTCACATATTCCTTGCATTTTTTGATCTTGGATGGGAGTATGTAAAATTAATATACAGAAGTTGGGCTTTGTTTAAAAAGTTTTATAGAGAGATTGTATTCACTTGTCCTTGATGGCCATGTGCAAATAGATAGCATCTCAGTTCAGACTTGTACAGGTGGTTGATATTGAGGAGTTTGTTTTAAATGCAGATTAGGGTGATGGGGAGGGACAAATCTGCTTGCGTGGAGTACAAAGTCAATAAAAGCTTATTAATCCGTTCTATCACAGGATAGTGACTATAATAACTGTAGTCTGTGGGTAGTTAGTATTGTGAGTCTGTGGAACACAATAGGAGAGTAAACAAATACATTAGTTTAAGGGGAGTGCTGCCAGGAAATATTTTGGGATCACTAATAACAGCCAAAGATAGAGTTCTGGGGGTGAATTTTAAAGTCAGATTGACAGTATGTGTACCACTTTAGATGTACTTATTTAAGAGCACAACCATACTATGGGGGATGGATGGGAAAAATTGCTTCTTTTACAGAGAGTCTGTTCTTAGGCGCATGCTCTTCAAGTCAACTTTCTCAGAAAAACCTTGAAATGTTTTTTTTTCCATTTAAGTAAGTACTTGTCTCCAACTCCTTATACTGTTTAGAAGTAATGAAGTACATGTAGTTCTATGACTCTTTCAGACACATAGGGATTTTTTCTTCTCTAAAAGTATTAATGTTCAAATGAAAATAACTTTTGTTATTCACTTAAACAAAATAATACTCTGAAGTTAAAAACTCTGAAGTTAAATAAGAAAATGGTGAGAACCATATAAATCAAGGAACTTTTCTATGTAACAGAGCAGTCTGGTCTTTCACAGATGCTGTTTAAGTCCGCTTTCTCAATAGAACTGTCCATTATATTTACTGATGGCCAACCTGAAAGGTATTCTCACACTTTGAAATTGGCAACACCCATCATCAGCTTGTATGCTTTCATTAACTATCCAAATGTAGTTTTCTGTTTTGATGCTAAATATTTTTTTTCAGGGATCGAATAATTTAACTTGGAATTCCAGGATAGCGGTAGTTAGACAATGCATATATTTACAGTGGATATAAAAAGTTTACACACCCCTGTTAAAATGCCAGGTTTTTGTGATATATAAAAGATAAGACCACAGTAAATCATTTCAAAATCTTTCCCACCTTTAATGTGACCTATAACCTGTACAATTCAATTGAAAAACTAACAAATCTGTTCGGGTCTATATTAGAACACCGACGTTTCAAAACTTCGAATGTTCTAATATCGAACCCTATTCAACGAAAATTGAAAACATCGAACATACAGAACAGCAAATTTTTTCCTAGGGAAAAAATGTGCCGTTCCAAAACAAATACAACACAAGCACACCAAACAAACAGCAATCCACACGCATACACCTAAAATCCTACACCTAACCCTTCACTTAACTATATATACACCACTATCTACTTACCTTAACACAAACCCTAACGTCCTTCACTATCGCACACTCACCTCACCCGCGCCCTAACCCTAACTCACCTAACCCGCCCTAACGCTCATGTCCACACAATCACACACTTACCTAACCCGCGCCCTAACCCTAACTCACCTAACCCGCCCTAACGCTCATGTCCACACAATCACACACATACCTAACCCGCAGCCTAACCCTAACTAACCTAACCCATGCTCAATTGCACACATACCTGAACCCGACCCGTAACTTTTCACCACAGCGCTGAAAATACTGAAGCAACAGAAACGGACAACCGAATTCTTTTCCTAGGAAAAAATGTGGTTTTCTGTAGCTTCGATATTTTCAGCGTTCGCTTAATACGGGTCGATATTAGAACATTCGAAGTTTTGAAACTTTGATGTTCTAATATAGACCCATCTGTTAGGGGAAAAAATATAAAAAAATAAACATACAATGTACTGATTGCATAAGTGTGCACACCCTTAAACTAATACTTTGTTATGTGTGCACACCATTAAAATAGTACTTTGTTGAAGCACCTTTTGATTTAATTACAGGATTCAGTCTTCTTGGGTAGGAGTCTAGCAGCATGACACATCTTGACTTGGCAATATTTGCCCACTCTTCCTTGCAAATGTGCTCCAAATCTGTCAGATTGTGAGGGCATCTCTTATGCACAGCCCTCTTCAGGTCACCCCACAGATTTTCTATTGGATTTAGGTCTGGGCTCTAGCTGGGTCATTCCAAAACTTTAAATCTGAAGTAGTTTGCTTCATTTGGTCTTCAACCTGTGGATTTCGGATCCACATCGGATCTGACATGGCCACATTTTCCAGCTATGGATCTGAGCTCCAAGCTTCTCTCCTTACCCATAATTCAGATCTCGTTTGATGCCAGCGTTGGTGCAAGTGTGGTTCTGAGCTCCAGTTTAGTGGAGTCGTGTAAGTGTGTGAAAACTTATATATTTATATCCTATTTTCTACTTTATATCTTTCCTTTCCTCCCTGCATCTGTGTCGGACAAAAAAAAAAAAATAAAGCTTTCCTTCTCTTTTACTTTACCTTTCTCTATAGAGCGCATGTGTGTGTGTCTGGGCCTGGTATGGGGATGGCAGAAGCCCTAAAGCAGGCTTCAGAAAATGCACAGACTGTGGTCATAAGCTCTCTCCAGTGCAGACCACCTCAAGTCCCCCTGTCCTATTTGCATTGGGTTCAACATGAGAGCATTTAAAGACAGGTGGGAAAAGTTTATCCTTAAAGGTCTGCTCCCCTCTTCAGGGACGACAGTTCTTTCTTCCCCTTTGGGGGAAGCAGTGGCAGCTGCATTTTCTTCCTCTTCCCTGGCCTCTGGGACTCATACTCCCGCCAAGAGGTCCAAGGAAGGGGACAAGTCCAAAAAAGTCCGGTCTCACAAGCGGTTCCCCGACCGCTCGTCACAGGCAGATAAGCCACCCAAAGTGAGGCCTCCTACTAGGCCTGGGTCTTCTCGGCTACGTTCACCTAGATTTTCCCCCGAACCCGAAGAAACTCGTAGCCAGTCCCCTGCTAGGTCTTCCCCCCCACCGGCTTCCCGACCAGTTTCTGTGGCATCATCCCGCTCCACCCAGAGCCTCAGTGAAGCGGAGATAGACAAGATGATGTGGAGGTTTATCCGCACACAGATCCAGATGGGTGTCTTGCTGGCACCCTCTCCCTCTGTCGGGGGGCTCCTTGCAACCCTTTTTTCCGGTCAATAACTCCTTCTCCAATCCACCCAGCGGTTTTGGAATTTTTTGATCTGAGGACCCTCGGGGTCGAGAGGTAGGCGCCGACAGTATCATGTACCTCGATGCTGGCTGTCGCCTTGAGCTTGTCGGATCTGACTGGATCGGATCCAAGTTCTTAGAGCCATAGCCCCTGGGTTGGATCTGAAGGGGTGCTCTCTGCTCCGAGTGCTTTGGAGCAGAGCATCCCATTCGGCATCTCAGCTGCTGGAGGCTCTGCTCTAACTCACTGTCGGGTCAGGGGGGAACAGCCCCCATTAGCACATCCCAAGAGGTTCATTCCCCCTCAGCATTCAACATGGTGGAGAGGGTTCTCGCGGTGTCAAGACCTCTGACCATCTCCTCCTCTGACTCTGTCCAGACCCCCTTGGCTCTGAGTGCCGTTCCGACCGTCTTGCCATCTCAGCGACAGCCCATGGTCGCAATGCCCCAGGAAGTTGCAGTGATGGAACAGTGAGAGGTTTGTGAGTCCCCCCCCAAGGAGATTCCTCGCAAATGAACGTGTAAGAGGAGGCACTTGGTCTCTCCACCAGAGTCTCTCACCGAAGACATGGACTTGGTAGCAGGGGAAGGTTCCCCACGGTCACTCCGCCCCCCCCCCGAGGATGTCTCCTTTGGAGACATCAGGGAGCTCCTCTGCCAGAGGGGGGGGGGTGGTCTGCCCCAGAACTGACTCGTCTGTGTTCCTGGAGGCATTCGACTCGGGTCCATCTACCTCTTGGGCATCCCATCCTGTGGATCCATTAGTGGATCTTATAACATCTAGGGCATGGAAGGAGCCGGACACTGTAGAGCCCATTCCTAAGTGGCCTGACAGTTTTGAGCCCTCCGTTGGATAGGATGCATTGGAACAAGGGGTTCCCCGGTAGATGCGATAATGGTGGTGGCCACCACCAAGAAGGGGCTCGTGCAGGAGAGCTCCACGGTTCATCCCCCTGATCGAGAATCAAGGGCAATGCACTGTTTTGGCAAGTGAGTATATGCTTCAGCGACCTTCTCGGTGAGGGCACTGAACTATGTGGCACACGTCATTTGACTTCAGAGAGATCTTGTGAGAGTCCATGACAGTGGAGGACAAAAAGACGTTCTGCACCCGAATGGCCACTCTCAAAGCGGTTGCCAATACGTCCATGCGACTGCTCTCTCATGCCACAGAGGGAGCCACAAGGGTGGCTGGGACAGGCGTTACCATCAGGCGTCACACCTGGCTCCAGTTGTGGCAATTTTCGGAGCCCTTCAACGTGTCTTTCACCAATGCCCCGTATGATGGTTCTTCCCTTTTCGGGAAATCGGTGAAAGAGACACTGGTCCAGAGCGAGAAGGATGGGAAGACACTGTCTGCCATTGGGATCCACTTCTTGTCTCCTCAAAGATCCTTTTCCAGGAATCAGTGAGGAACGAAGAAGATGTGGTTCCAGAAGTCTCAGGCATTTTCCCAGGATGCTCAGCATTCTCCTTCCCCCAGAGGCAGAGGGGATTATGACAGATGACATCCTAGAGGCGGGGATGGGGTAGTCCTAGGAATTTCATGTCCCGAGAACCCTTCTTGGAGAAACCCGGGCAGCAGCCCTGAAGGGTTGCCTGACTGTTCATCTCTGGAGGCAGTCAGGGGTCATCTGTTGCTACACCCAAAAGCAGGGGAGTCCATTACAGCAGATCGTTGGGTGTCGTGAATCATATCCAGAGGATATTTTGTTCAGTTCAGGGAACCTCCCTTTCCGAACAAACTCCTCTCGGATGTCCCACCTGCACAACGGGAGGAAGCAGCTCTAGAAATAAGCTGCTGAAGAAACAAGTCATCCAACCAGTCCCCCTAGACCAGTCTGGATCCGGCGTTTATTCCAGGTCCTTTTTAGTGCCAAAGAAAATGGGGGACCTCAGACCAATTTTGGATCTGTTCACATTGAACCTGTCAGTAGCCAAGGCAAAGTTCCAGATGGTCATTCTTCAATCTATCCTGCCTTTTCTGCAGGCCAAAGACTGGATGTGGTTGATCGATCTCCAGGATGCGTACTATCACATCAGGATTGACAGGCGATCCCGGAGGTTTCTTCACTTCCGGCTGGGAGCCAATCATTATCAGTTCAGAGCCCTTCCCTTTGGTCTCACCACAGCCTCCAGGGTGTTTACCAAGGTGATGGTGGTTGTAGCGGCTCACCTTACGCTTCAGGGTATTCAGGTCTTTCCTTACCCGGATGATTGGCTCTTTGTTGTCCCTTCAGAGCATCTACTCTGTCAAGCCAGGGATTACTTAATTCGGCTAGCGAACAAACTGGGCATTACTATCAATCTGAACAAATCCTCACTGGCCCCAGTCCAGATTCTGGACTTTATCGGGGCTTGGCTGGACACTATTCAAATGAGGGTATTCCTCACTTCAGAGAGGATACGCAATCTAAGATTACATATGTTGCACATTCTTCATGCACATGTACCAACAGCCGAAGCAGTCCTAAGGGTGTTGGGCTCCATGGTGGCCACGATCAATCTCCTGACGATGGCTCGTCTTTATATGAGACTTCTTCAGTAGACACTTGCAGTCCAGTGGTCCTTGTTAGAGCTTCCTCTGTCCTTTCCTGTGAGAATCTCAAGAGTATGCAAGGACTCCCTTTGGTGGTGGATTCAATCACCGGATCTCCTCAAAGGACGCTTCTTTCACCCTGCCTTTCCCAAAACTATGGTGACCACGGATGCCTCTCAGCTTTGGTTGGGGGGCACTCCTCGGGAAGGACAGTCCAAGGCACGTGGTCCCCTTCCAGGACCAGTTTGCATATCAACGTACTAGAGATGAGAGCGTTCCTTCTGGTGTTGCAGGCCTTCCATATTTATCTTCCTCTAGGGACGATTGCAATTTAGACAGACAATATGCCAGTGATCTGGTACATCAACAAACAATGGGGAACCAGATCTTATCCCCTCTGTTGAGAAGCTATGAGAGAGTGGGAATGGGCGATCTCTACTGGCTGCTTTCTAGTAGCAATGCACATTCTGGGGAGGTCCAATATTCTAGAGGACAGGTTCAGCAGATCTGTCCTGATGCCTTACGAGTGGTCTCTGAATCCTTCAGTAGAGGAACAGATCTTTCTAAGGTGGGTCGTCCTTGCTGCGATCTCTTTGCATCTCCTTCCAACGCGAAATGCAGCGAGTTTTTCACTCTAAACTCCCCGCAGGGGAAGCCCTCAGAGACACACTCCTTTATGCTTATCCTCTGCTTCCTCTTATGTCGAAGTTTCTTCAGAAAGCTCGAAGGCTGGGGAGCACTGTGATCCTCATTGTTCCATTCTGGCTTCGCCAGGTTTGGTTTCCCTAACTGTGGCCTCATCTGGTAGTTCCTCCATGGACGTTGGATCCAGTTCCAGATCTACTTTCTCATCCTCAGGGATCCCTCACCCAGATCTGGACAGTCTGAAGCTCACAGCTTGGCTACTCTAGTTCCCATGATTATTAGGACTCCTGGATTGTCATCCCCTGTTAAGTCCATTTTGGTAGCGGCTCACAAATCTTCTTCCAGAAAGGTGTATTATAGTAAATGGAAACGTTTCTCCATATGGGCCATTCAGTGGACCTTGGATCCCTTTACCGCATCTCTTTCGGTAGTCTTAGATTTTCTGGTGAGTATTTTTCATCAGGGTGCCAGTTCCTCTACAGTTAAAGTCCAATTGGCAGCTATTTCTGATTTCCATGTGTGGGTGAATATGTCTTCCTTGGCTTCTTCCAAACTTAAAGATGCCTTTCTTCTTAGAACCCCGGTTAAGGACCCTACGCCCCCGTGAGATCTTAACTTAGTGTTACAGGCATTAGTCTCTGCACCCTTTGAACCTGCAGCTTCAGTTGATTTGCAGTTTTTAACCTGGAAAACTGCCTTCTTGGTTGCCATTACCTCAGCCAGAAGAATGTCAGAGCTTCAGGCTTTCTATCAAAATGCCTTACATGATCTTTCACAAAGACAGAGTGTCACTGTGCACTAATCCGTCTTTCCTTCCTAAGGTAGCCTCGGAAGCAAATACTAATCATACTATCAATTTACCAGTTTTTTCCCCTAACTTCCAAAACAAAGGTGAATACAAGCTGCATCTGCTTGATGTTCATTGGCAATTGAGATTTTACTTGCACAGGATGAAACCTTTTCATAAATCGGATCAACTGTTCGTGTCTTGTGCTAAACCCTTCTTAGGCAAGCCAGTTTCCAAGGTAACTATTGCTCGCTAGATTTCCCAATGCATTCTTCGAGCTTATGCTGTGAAAGGCATGTCTCTGCCAGGACAAGTGAAGGCACATTTTTCTCTATCTATGACTACGTCAGCTGCCTTCTGGTCTAGGGTGTCTCTGGACGATATCTGTTCGGCAGCCACTTGCTCTTCATCTCATACCTTTATTTCATATTACAAGCTGGATATTGTGTTTAGAAACAGAGCATACTTTGGCTGTGTGGTGCTCCTGAGCATCCTTCCATGAGGGCCACCCAGGAGTTTTTGGTAGCTGGGGACTCTGTCCCACAGTTTGAAAACCAAATGAAGTAAACTACTTCAGATAAAGAAGTTATGTACTCAGCCTAATGCTCCATCTGAGTAGTTGTATTTCATTTGTCTTTAACCTTCCCCCTGACCTTATCATTTGTGCAGTCTTCATATACCTTTGTATACCTTGTGAGGTCCTTGGCCCAGTCTAGGCCTGGGAGTTTGTAGTGACTCATGTTTATGATAAGGTGCTGTTGGGTCGGGTGTCTGATATGACTTAGGCAGCCAACTCGATCTGAAGAGAGAAGGGAGACGGGGCATTATAGGTAAGGGGAGGAGCTGCGACCATGTTAGATCCGATGTGGATCAGAAATCCACAGGTTGAAGACAAAGTACAACTACTCGGATGGAAAGTTATGGTGAGTACATAACTTATTTTTTTCTTCTGATGAAGCCATTCTTTTGTTGATTTGGATGTATGCTTGGGGTCATTGTCATGCTGAAAGGTGAAATTCCTCTTCATCTTCAGCTTTCTAGCAGACACCTAAAGGTTTTGGGCCAAAAGTGGCTGGTATCTGAAACTGTTCATTATTCCCTCCACCTTGACTAAAGCCCCAGTTCCAGCTGAAGAAAAGCAACCCCAAAGCATGATACTGCCACCACCATGCTTCACCGTGGGGATGGTTTTCTTTTGGTGATGTGAAGTGTTGTCTTTGCGTCAAACGTACCTTTTGGTTTGTGGCCAAAAAGTTCAACCTTTATGATTTTGAGAGACTTGATGCGTTGTTTTGCAAATTTTAGCCAGGCTTGGATGTTATTCTGTGTAAGAAAAGGCTTCGGTCTTGCAACCCTACCTCATAGTCCAGACATATGGAGAGTACGGGAGATTGTTGTCACATGTAGTACACAACCAGTACTTGCCAGATATTCCTGCAGCTCCTTCAGTGTTGCTGTAGGTCTCTTGGCAGCCTTCCTGACCAGTTTTCGTCTCGTCTTTTCATCAATTTTGGAGGGACATCCAGATGTTCATCGTGCATTACAGCTGCAGTAATCACATATGGGTTTTCAGCCGTCAGGCGGTCCCTCGGTCGGCCGAATTCCAAAGTCTTGGTCCGGTTGTTGTCGCGTACTCTTCTGACGTCAGGAAGGCTAGAGTATATAAGACACAGCCGACGCCATCTTCTCCAGTCTTTTCGCGGCGGTGCCGAAGCAGAAGCAGTTCGCAAGTGCCGGTCGGCCAGCTCCTGAATTACAAAAATTTTGGAACCGAAGTCTTCATTAAAGCTAAGTACCCGTGGGGAATCTTTTCTTGCCTCAGACCGATGTCAGAAAAAGTTAATAATTGTATTTCTTGTGGGAAGCAAATACCGCATAAGGATTTCCATTCCCTTTGCATACCTTGTTTGGGCCCAGACCATGACGTCTCGGGCTGTCGCTTGCGCTACCTTCAATAAACGCACTATCAAGCGTCGGGCGGAGTTCGCCCAGCACTTTTGGTAAAGCGTTTAATTATAAAATGTCGCCGGATACTCCGACTACCGCTTTGTCTAAAAACGCAAAGAAAAGGACCAGCGGGTCTCCACCGACACCACGCAAGCAGGCTCCACGTGGCCCGGTTCTCAGTGAGACGCCTTTGCAGTCCCTGACTACCGACGACACTCCTGGCGGGTCTTCTGTACCCGAGACCTCTGGTTCTTCGGCCCTTTCCCAGACTACAACCGAAGCCCCTGCATATGTCGAGCCTACCAATGTGGACAGATCTACATCCACCCATGGTGTATTTAGGCCTTCATCATCTTTCTCTATCAAGGCCTTCACTAAATCCAAAACAGCCAGGCACCATACTAGGCCGGCTACACAAGGCCCATCACCTGGGCCCATGCCTAAGAAGCACATGCTTAAAATGGCTGAGGACCTTATCACTCTTATCAGAGGCTCCCAGGCCCCTCCGGACAAGAGACCCAGAGTAGAGGAGGAATCTCCTACTTCTGACCAGGGATCCATTTTATCAGAACATTCTGATGCTGAAGAACACTCTTATTCCCCTTTCGAGGATTCGGATGCAGAGCAGTCTATTCCTTCTGTATCCCCCCCTGAGGATTTTTCTTTGGGGAAACCTTACACTCTTTGAGAGAGCACTTCCACTGGGAAGGCCAAGACTTTTCAGACTCCAAGAAAAGGCTTAGGGAATTTCTCTGGTTACCTCAGCATAGACCTTTGGCTATTCCTCCTGTTTTGGAGGTATTGGATGATGTTTACTCGAGGCCTGCCTTAATCCTGATTCTCTGCCTCCTGCACCAGTTAAGCCGGATAGGTATTACAGAGTACCTAATTCTCATCAGTTCCTCTACAAAGGCCATAATGCAGACCCTGAAACTATTTCTCAAGGCCCTAAAGGAATTAAGGCCTCCACGGCCAAGAATCCACTTCCTGGAAAGGGAATCTAGATCTCTAGAAAGGTGGGGTAAGAAGGTTTATACTCGGCCACCCTAGCCATGAGGGCCTTAAACTGCCAGTTTCATATGATTAAATATCAACAATTCCTGTTATCACAATTCAAGACCAAAATGTCACAACCTGAACAACCAGATATAAAAGAGTTGCAGGATATGATGCATAGTGCAGAGCAAGTGGGTAAGCACACTTTACAATGTGGTTATGATGCCCTAGAGGCCTCCAGCAGATCGGCCGCTACCGGATCAGTCATTCACAGACATGCATGGCTTAGGGAACAAAATCTGCCAGACCATGTGAAAGCAAAAATTCTGGATGCACCTTTACATAAGGATGTTCTTTTTGGTGCTAATGCTGAGGATATATTACGTAAAATGGAAGAAAAATCAAAATCTATGCAAACTGTCAAAGCTTTCTTACAGGTTCAGCCACCACGGTTCAGCAGGAATTGGCCTTCAAAAAACTGGTCCTTTCCAACCACTGACAAGCCCCAAAGAGGCAGATACAGACGCGGAAGGGGCAGAGGACAAGCCCAAGGGTCCTATAGAGGCAGACAATGGCAATCACCAGCACCAAGAGGTGGTGACGACAGTGCACAGCAGTACAGGAAACAGACTCAATGACTCCCTCATTTCCATGCCAAGCAAAATTCAACTGGCAGCACCTTTGGGAGGGAAACTGGCACTATTTGCAAACAATTGGCATATTGTCACAACAGACAAATGGATTCTGGACATTATAAACAGAGGCTACAAATTCCATTTTCACACTGAGAGGCATGCCAAATCTACCACAAAATCAAAGGGTAGAGGCACAACTACAAATTACAAAGCTCCTAAACATGAGGGCTATACAAAAGGTACCTACGCACCAACAAGCACAAGGTTTTTATTCAAGGCTTTTTCTGGTGCCAAGAAAAGGAAGCGACTGGAGACCCATACTGGACTTATCCATCCTAAACACATTTCTTCTCGTGCCAAAATTCAAGATGCTCACATTACAGCAACTCCTTCCCATGCTGGGCAAGGGGTTCTGGCTGGTAACATTGGACCTCAAGGAGGCATACCTGCATGTCCCAATCAGACAAAGTTGCAGAAGATACCTCAGATTTCTTGCAGGTTCAAACCACTATCAATTCTCTGCATTGCCCTTTGGCTTATCTACTGCCCAGAGTATTCACCAAGTGCCTGGCATCAGTGATTGCATACTGCAGACTTCAAGGGATACAAATGTACCCTTATCTGGACGACTGCCTGATCCAAGCGGACAGCAAACACATACTTCTGAAACACCTGGCATATGTGACACGGTTACTGCTTTCTCTGGGATACACCATCAACAAGGAGAAATCAAAGCTAACACCCTCTCAGAAAATAACCTTCCTGGGTGCCAACTTGGACACAAACACCCAGATGGCTACCTTACGCCAGAAAAACAAGGGCAACTATCTCATTACTTCAAAATACTTGCAAAAAGTACCAGGCTTACTGCAAGGAAAATCCTGCAGGCTCTGGGATTCATGGCATCTTGCATTCTTCTAATCCCATGCAAAGCTGCACATGAGGAAACTTCAATGGTACCTAAAAATCTATGGTCTCAACACAGTCACAGCTTGGAAGCGGAGATTCCAATAATTCCCTGTCTTCAAAAGGAATTCATATGGTGGGCCCAACCATGCCAAGTAAACACAGGCCTCCCATTCTGCAAGCCTCAAGCTACACAACTCATAACCACCGACCCCTCAGATTACGCCTGAGCGGGACATGAAAGGACAGGTGCATTGAGGGCAGATGGGCCCAAAAAGAAAAGGACTCTCATATCAAACAAAAAGAAATGCTGGCAGTAATAAATGCAATCTCAGCGTTCAGAGAATTCCTGCATCCAGGACAACTGCTCATAAGAACAGACAACACCACAGTAATGTGGTACATAAACAAACAAGGAGGAACTCATTCATACCCCTTGTGCAGATTAGCCATGACTCTTTGGAACCTGGCTCTGGAAAGACAAATAGAACTTCAGGCACAGTACCTGCCAGGAATGGAAAACACACTGGCAGACACTCTGAGCAGACATATGACAGATCCTCACGAATCCACAGGTGTTTACAGAGATTGTTCAAGCATGGGGAAGGCCAGATATAGATCTTTTGCCTCCCACAAAACCATCAATTAAAAGGTTTTGCTCAAGGACCTTCCACCCAAAGGCCTGGAAAGTGGACGCTCTTTCACATGGACAACTTGGTCAGTTTATGCATTCCCACCTCTACCTCTTCTGCCCAAGGTACTTTTGAAAGTAAGAACAGACAAGCCGAGGATGATACTGATTGCTCGGACTGGCCGAGACAACACTGGTATCCACTCCTGAGGAGCCTAACACACACTCCTCCGTGGCCCCTGCCTCTAACACCTCTACTGCTGACGCAGAACAATTTCAAAACCCTTCACAGTCAGCTGAAAACTCTCAGTCTCGCTGCATGGAAAATTCCTTAGCATCACATCAGACACTACTCTCCAAAGAGGTGCAGGATGTCATTTTGGAGGCCAGAAGACCATCTACTAGAAAACACTCCGCAAAATGGAAGCGGTTTTGCTGTTGGAATGAAAAACGAGGGCAGGACCCTAGAAAATTGAACCTACCTCAGATTTTGCAGTACCTAGCTGAACTTTTGAGCAATGGACTTTCATTTTCCTCAATCAAAATACATGCCTCAGCAATCTCTGCAGAATTCAACATGGATCCTCCTTTATTCTCACACCCACTACCGACAGTTCCTCAGAGGGGCTAAGAACATAAGACCTCCAAGGAAACAGCCAGTGCCAGCTTGGGACCTTAACTACGTACTGGAAAAATTGACATTACCTCCCTTTGAACCGACTGCTTCAACAGAATTACAATATTTGTCCTGGAAAACAGCTTTTCTACTGGCCATCACTTCAGCTCATAGAGTTTCTGAGTTACAGGCCCTCATGGCGGTGCAGCCATTCCTCATCTTCCATCAGGACAGGGTTTCCCTTTGTACCAACCCTTCCTTTATGCCTAAAGTGGTATCTAGGGTAGCCTTAAACCAGGCCATACACCTTCCTACCTTTTACCCTAACCCTCAAAACAAAGGGGAAAGGCTGCTACACTCTTTAGACATCCATAGGCAGCTACGTTATTACTTGGACAGAACCAAATCCTTCAGAAAATCAGATCAACTCCTCGTTTCCTATGCTGTGGGGGGTCAAGGGAAACCTGTTACCAAACAGACCATTTCCAAGTGGATTGGTCACTGCATACGCTTTTGTTATTCCTATCATGGAAAGCTTGTCCCTACTGGTATCAGACCTCACTCCACTAGGGCCACAGCCACCTCTACAGCCTTCCTCAGAGGAGTGCCTACTAAAGATATCTTGGAGGCAGCCACTTGGAGTTCTGTACACACCTTCACAAAACACTACCATCTGCCTTTATACTCCAGAACAAGAGCAGGCTTTGCCACTGCAGTTTTGCAGGGCATTCTAGCTCAACCCAGTTCCGTGATAGTACCTACCACCCTATGCATAGCTTTGGGATTCTACCCATATGTGATTACTGCAGCTGTAATGCACGATGAACATAGTACAGTTTTGTACCTACCATAAATGTAGATGTTCGAGGGCTATTACAGCTGCAGTACAGGTTTCCACCCTCCTTCCCCACTTGGTAAGACCTTGGGGTCTGAATACCTCTTCATACCTGCTGACTGGGTTATCCTGCTATGTTTTATTTGCTTACTTTTGTGGATTAGATTTATTTATGTATTGCCTTCCTTTTGGGGCACCTGACATCTGGGGCAAGAAAGACTGAAGAAGATGGCGTCGGCTGTGTCTTATATACTCTAGCCTTCCTGACGTCAGAAGACAACCGACGCCGGACCAAGACTTTGGCTGAAAACCCATATGTGATTACTGCAGCTGTAATAGCCCTCGAACATCTACATTTATGGTAGGTACAAAACTGTACTTTCTTTGCATTGTCACTGTTGTCCCATATTTTCTCCACTTTTTGATGACTGTCTTCACTGTGTTCCATGATATATCCAGTGCTGTGGAAATTCTTTTCTACTCTTCTCCTGAATGATACCTTTCAACAATGAGATCCCTTTGATGCTTTGTAAGCTCTCTGCGAACCATGGCTTTTGCTGTAGCAGGCAACTGAGTAAATGTCAGGATAATCCTACTAGGACAGCTGAACTTTATTTGGAGTTAATCAGAGTCTCTTTAATTGATGGCAGGTGTGTACCCATGAAGACTGAATGCTGTAATTAAATCAAAACGTGCTTTAACAAAGTATTAGTTTAAGGGTGTGCACACTTTTGCAACCAGCGTATTGTACGTTTTTTTATTTTTATATTTTCCCCCTAACAGATTTGTTTGTTTTTCAGTTGAATTGTACAGGTTATTGGCCACAGTAAAGGTGGGAAAAGTTTTGAAATGATTTATTGTAGTCTTATTTTTTACATCACAAAAACCTGGCATTTTAACAGGGGTGTGTACACTTTATATCCACTGTATATGTGGAGATTGTCCCTTCAGATGATTGTACTAATGCTGAGTTATTTGTAACATCTACAGTATATGTAGAGTAAGGTATTAAATGTCAGTCATCTAAATACTTTGCTTACAGTCTAGCGTAGGTTTTTTCGCACTCGCAGTGCAAAGAAAGGAGGAGGGCAACTGCACTCTTATGGGTCCCCTACACTTTTTGGAGTGTTCATTCATTCGTAAAGTGAATTACAGGAATTTTTCCAAACATTTGTTTTACTGACTATCTGTATTGCAGAATGGCTGTGTTGCCAAAAGAGGTAAATTAGTTTATAATAGGGGTGTGTGTGTGTGTGTGTGTGTGTGTGTGTGTGTGTGTGTGTGTGTGTGTGTGTGTGTGTGTGTGTGTGTGTGTTTCGGGTTAGGTGAAAAGATAGAATTTGGGTGGTATTCTTAGTTGTTAATCTCATGCATAATGGCAGTCTGCACTTTCCATATTTTAGCTCGGATAAGAAGTGATTCATAGAGTTTATTTGCTCTCCCATGTGGTAGACTCAAAGATATGTAAATGAATGATAGTAATTTAAAGCAATATGGTGTAGAACTTATGTTATACTAATATGTCCCCCTTCTTGTCCATTTGTGATTCTTAGTCATTTATTGATGTGCTTCCACTCTGTTCTTGTGTGTTCTAAAAGGCATAATTGCTTCTTTTCTGTCTGCTTTACATTTGGAGAAGATGCTTACTTTTGCTGCCAGCATAGTTGTTTCCCAGTGTGAACTGCTTGTATTGTCCAAGCCAAAACTGCTTGCACGCTGCTGTGCTGTCTGGCTGAGAAGGCAAAGAATAGCTCATTATAATTTTGATAATCATGAATTTCCTGATAGGTTTAGTGTAGACAGGGATATTTTAAGAGCTTTAGTGCATATGTATGTCACACAGGTGGGTACTGGGGGGATCCATGGTTATTTCTTATGCTTCTGCCTCAAGGATACATTAGCAGTTTCTCGATGTAGTCTTGACGTGTGGATCAGAACATCTATTTCCTGGTGTCACCTCAGGACCAAGCTTGAACCATGCACGCCTTTTATGGAGTGATATATTTCCCTAAGGAGCTTGGTGTGATAGATTGCACTCATGTTGCCATTATGACCCCATGAGGTCTGTGAGGGGAGCTTTACCACCCTAAGAAAGGGTTACTGTTCCATCAATGGCCAGCAAGTGTGTGATGCACGGGGATGTATCACCAACTTGCAAGCCCAGCATTCTGTCAGTGCCCATGATTCCGATATGTGGCATACAAGCTCACTCTACTTTCACTTCTTGCAGGGTAGGTTGCCCCATGGTCATCTTGTTAAGTGGAACATTTAATTTTACTAGTCTAATTAATTGTTCTTAGTAAAATTCAGTGCTTATTACTGAACCACAATTCCTTTGTTATCTCCTCCTTCCGCTTTTCTTTTGTTTACCAGGTAATGCAGGCTATGCATCACCTGGTAAACGCAATGTGATGCAGGCAATGTCCTAGAACCTTGGCTCATGACTCTTGTGAGGAGCCACACGGAAGTTGTAGAAGAAAGCGGTATAACTCTGTCCCGTCACAGAAACAGATTGTATTCAGAGAGATTTTGGTCTGCTGAAAACCTGTTTCTGTTGCCTTGATGAGTCCAGGCAGTGCCCTTCAGAATGACCCTGCTACTGCATGCAGGATGTTTACCTCTTGTACTCCGGCAATAGGATAGTGTTCTGGTTTGGGGATGGAACTGTCTCAAGATGTCACTGCAAATCCCAGTACAGGTCCCGACACGATTGATGATACGGTTCGTGGCCATTTAGCAGCAGTAGTAGTAAGGGACACCATGCTGCATGCTTGTGCACAGTATATGGCTGAACAGGCAAGTGACATCTAGTCTACAGCTCTGGGTCATGAAATTCAGGTTAGTGTTCCCTTATTGTAAAAAAACACGCAGCACTGTATGCATCAGTTATACTCTATACCCTGTAGGTAGACTATGTTGTGTGGTGCATGACTTACTGTTACTGTTCATCAGACAGTCCCTCTTATCTTTAAATATTTGTTTTTTCTACAGTGAATTACTCGTACAGTATGTATATATTTACTGTTTATAAGAGTTATTCATGACAGTTCATTGAGACAATGCAGTGACTAGAATTGGCATAATTTAGGGAATAAGTGCGTTTTTCAAAGTTATGCTGAATGACTTTCAATTTGAGACTAAGTATTCAAGTACTGCTTCTACTGTAATGTTCAGTATTTTAATGTTGTTATTGCATTACTTGACTGTAATGGTGAAAAAATTGTTTTTATTTAAAGATGTTCTGCTGCTGTTTTCCAACACGCATTTTTCATGAGTTGATACCACACCCAGGAAAGGACAACATATAACATTTCTTTGTTTTATGATGTAGGTTTCAACTTTTAATTCTGATAAATAATTTATGTTTTTTATGGTACGGTACTGCACATCAGATAAATTAATTCTATAATAGACTATAACCCTTTGTAGCCATCATCATTTGTGCAGTGCTGGGGATAAGTGGCAGCAGTGCTAGTTCTGATGATAGGATGAATGTTACTCTGTAATCATTCTTCTGTTGTGTGTTAGACTGTTAAGTTGTGTGTTAGACTGTTAAATAGCATATATTTAATTCTTCTTCTCCCCACCCCAATTTTTGTTGATACATTTTTATTTATCATTTCTGTAACCGTCTGCATTAGCATTACACAGCTGACACTTGTAATACTGAATAACCCCTTAATGGTGTTAAACATTGCACTCTGCAACTTTCCCCCTCTACTTTTCTTTCTACATTTGATTTTGTTCTTGTATTGTAAGCAGTACCATTAATCAAATAAAACATATTCAGATGAAATGTCTCTTAGTACTGATATACATTATACACAGACATTTTCCTTCCCTCCTCCATACCCTGGTTGTGTACACACACACACACACATATATATATATATATATATATTTTTTTTTTTCTTACATTCACTTAAAACATTGGTATTAATATACTGGAATGCATGCTGCCGTGCTTTCATTACCTGCAGTGCTAACCCTGGATTACAGTCAAGGTCAAGTGTGTTATACAAGACGACCCCTCAAGATAGGGTGGATGATGGTGCCTATGATTGTGAGGAAGTGCTAGCATGTGAGCTTGATGCTGCCTTGTTGTAAATTACTGGATGAAGATGATCTTGCAGAAAAAGATCTCATAGTGCTGCATGACTGAGACCTTGAATGAGAGGTTCTGTTACATGTAGATGAACACTGATGAGGTCTGCAGGAATTCTGGTGGATTTATGTCCCCCGTACTATTTCCAGAACTTTCCTGAGAAGCATTTTTAATGTGATGTGGTATACCTCTACATGTCCTGATAGTATGCTATCTTCTTTCTTGTGCACAACTGACTCTAGCTTATCTCTGGCAGATCCTGACTAGTGTATGCATGGAGGCAGAAATGTCTGCTTTGACATGTGCCTGAGCCTGGCATCATTTTGCAGAGGTGTTACAGTGGACACTGTTATCTCTAAAATGGTGCCATCCTCCAAAAAGTGTTCCTGTGGTTGAGGAGGCACTAGTGTTGAAGTGCATGGATTTCACCATTTACAACCCCATTACTTGACTTTGTGATCCAGTGTTTTTTTCCAGCAGAGTTATATAAACACTGTGAGGAGTGTGATCCTGCCATCAAACTTTGTGACGGTGTTCCACTATCTTCACGCTGTCTTATGAATATAATAACATTAGCAGCAGCAGCCATCCTACTGCTTACATCTTCCAGTTTTGCTGGTAAAGTGAAACTGCTACTTCCTGCTGCTGACTCTGTGAAGAATTCATTTGTTATGTTCTAGTGAAATAATGCAGCACACTACTAAATGTCATGCAACTTACCATGCACATTCACTTCACTTTCACAGTTGGCAAAAATGGAGGATTCACCTGTTGATAGTAAATGCCATGTACTACAGTTAAGCAATTACCCTCTGCAGTAATCCTGTTAATGTGACTATGTCATGGTGGACACACTAACCCTCCATAGCATGTCTGTGTATGCTTCTGTGATGGGTTGCTACTAGTGTCCACATCACCTCTGATTATGCTCATGTCATCCTTATTGTTGTCATTGTCCTCTCCCCATATGGAAAGCAGGTAATCCTCATCGAGTGTTAAAGGGGTAAGTGTAAGAGAGTCTCATCAGTACTAGTATGGGCAGTAACATTCTGTCTTGTCTTTGTTTGGCACATCCTACCATATCAATGGCTCTTCAGTGAATGGTTCTCCCCCCAGCAACATTTATGTCTATAACCACCTACTTCCCCACCTTTATTCTCTCAGCTTTTTTTGCTCCTCCCTTTTTTCCAAAAAGATGCGTGCTTTATGTTTGTAGAGCCCCCGTGTGTACACAGTTCTCCTCTGGACTGAAATTGTCTTTGGATTGATCCGTTTTGCTTCATCATGTTTTAACCTCGACCAACATATTTAAATAACCCTAATGACGTTTGAGTTAACAAAAGAAAACCCAGTCATCACTCCTGTATAAAAACCATGAAACGATGCTTGAATTCCTTACACCTAAATCGCCGATTAAGCACGTCTGCAAAGCAAAAGAAACACTGACAGTCTGAGATCAAGATGACTACACTGACCAACAATTCAAACCTGATCAATTTCCTCCTTACTTTTTCTACTGCTAACCTGTACATCGGAATCCACAAATGAGAAAAAAATGGGTAGGATTTAAAATTTCTAGTGTCCTCATACGTTATGCCAATAAATTTGCACACAATGAAATGTTCACTCACCACACATATCCTGTGCAAACAATACTGCCATGGATGCTCAGCTTTAATAAATGACACTTCGCAACTCCTGCCTTTACCAGTACTGTAACTCCCATCAGCATACAAAAATTGCATATACCATTGACTTCAGATTGAAACAAAAATACTTTTTCATGAAAGTAATTATCCATTAAGTTAAATTTCCATAGTGTGCTAACATGTTATAGATGTAAAATTGTTTTTAGGTTACTTTAAAAAGTTTGTACTTTTTGTCAGCAGTTGCTACAGAACTCAACGGATTACAGGTGAATGTATTAGGTTTACAGTTATTGACAGAAATTCAGGCTAATTTACATGTCTTGTATGCAAATTAAGGTCAGCTTCACTGATCTCTGTGAATTGTAATAATATATGTGTTTGTGTACCTTGTCATATAGACGTAAATAGCCTTCATGTACTTGTGGATTAGCTACACGGGCCACACTGGCTGTGGGAATACGTGACAGTGCATAACATGTCCAAACACAACTTAATTATTCCGCAGCAGCTTGTAAGAAAACTAGATCAAGTCAGTTTGTAGCTTAGAATTAAATGAAACCTAGTCCATAGCCATACTTCATATTGTAACACACATTAATGTTTCCTAACAGTAAACCAGTTTAATTAAAGCTATGAAACACAAACTGAACATGGTACTGGTAAATTCCACTAGAAAGTTCTGAAAGGGTTATCTCAATTACTACTTCAAATCTCATGCTTCCACAACATTTGAATGCATGACTTTAATGTTAAATGTAGATTTCAGGGGAAAGCATTACTTTGCGTAATCAAACACGTGTAAGCCCATGACAAAGTAATGATGTTGGTTTGCTTAAGGGAAAACGATCATCTACACAAATTCATTTCAATAAAAAAAGGAAATGTATAGCTGTGTCAGTTTTACAGTTCAATTAGTAAACATAACTTTACTAACATATCTGTTCCATGAGTAAAACCCTACACGGTTACATTGGTATAGTAATGTCACCCCTCAGGGTGTGTGGTTCCCACCCTCTGAACCATAGCCCTGCAGTTAGAGAGACCAATATATGGTCTAACTCTTGCTGGAATCATACCTGCAGAAAATTGAACATGTGGTGGCTAGTACTGAGTGGAAGAAGGTTGACATCAGGCAGGAGTTGAGTGACCACCTCTCTTCCCTGACAGGGATTAACTGTTCTGGACATCAGTGTCAGCACAGTTATGATCACCTGTAAAGGAACAGGCCTGTTTCTCAGAGCAAGAAGGCCAGACTTCTACAGCAAATATTTTAACATTTACTTTTTCCTCTTATTTACATAGATTTTAAGAAATAGTATAGTAGTAGTCTAAAGTGACATGTTACATAAATGCAGCTATATGCAAGTTCAAATGTATGTGTGATTGCAAAGATGTATGTTAATGTATGAAAATGGTAGAAATCACTTTTAACATTTTTGTAAAACATACCTTGATATGTAAACAAATGTGTGTGTGTGTTTGCGTATCTTATATCTATAGGAGCCTAACTTTTGATTGACAGCACAAAGCAGCAATCTGGAAATATTCATCCACAAAGGATAAAAAAACAAATGTTTTTCCAGAGATGCAGCCCCACACCCCCTGCTAATTATATAGACCAACTCCTAGATTGCAGTACAGTGGGGGAAAGCGCATATTATCATTGCCTGCTGTACTGTGCTCTCCAACTTAAATATCCAGCAAACAGATGATTTTCTGTCAGTTGTACCACCTCCCATCAATGAAAACACTAATCAATGAAAGACTATGCTCTTGTAATACATACAGTGGATATAAAAAATGTACACACCCCTGTTAAAATGCCAGATTTTGTGATATAAAAAAAATGAAACCACAATAAATCATTTCAAAACTTTTCCCACCTTTAATGTGAGCTATAACTTATATAATTCGGTTTAAAAACAAACAAATCTGTTAGGGAAAAATATAAAAAAGAAAAACATTTATAATAAGCTGGTTGCATAAGTGTGCACACCCTTAAACTAATACTTTGTTGAAGCACCTTTTGATTTAATTACAGCATTCAGTCTTCTTGGGTAGGAGTCTATCAGCATGACGCATCTTGACAATATTTGCAAATTCTTCCTTGCAAAAGTGCTCCAAATCTGTCAGAATTGTGAAGGCATCTCTTGTGCACAGCCCTCTTCAGGTCACCCCCCCCCCCCCAGATTTTCTATTGGATTTATGTCTGGGCTCTGGCTGGGCAATTCCAGAACTTTAATTTTCTACTGGTGAAGCCATTCTTTTGTTGATTTGGATATATGTTTGGGGTCATTGTCATATAAAAAGGTGAAATTCCTCTTCATCTTCAGCTTTCTAGCAGATGCTTGAAAGTTTTGGGCAAAAAGTGACTGGTATTTGGAGCTGTTCATAATTCCCTCCACCTTGACTAAAACCCCAGCATTGAACTGTCAATTCCATATGATACAGTACCAAGAATATTTGTTAGATCAGATGAATAAAAGCTGATATTATGGATTAGAGGTTCTATGCCCCGCCTGATAAGAGGCTAGGGGTGGAACAGGTTTGATAGCTTTTTTTGAGTGTTCACTTCACAGGCTCCAGAGTCTTCTGGAAGACTTACAGGAGTATCCCTACTTATTCTGATTCTGATGGATGATTCCACCACCCTACAGCTTCCTCCTGAGGATTTTTTCATTTTCAGAGACTCTACACTCCATGAGGATTACTGAAAAAGCAGGAAAAGGCTTAGTTTTTTCCAGCATAGGCCCTAGCTATTCCCTCCTGTTCCTGGTCCTCCTGTGTGGTTTTTTTGCTTTTGCAGCCCTGAACCCTGACCTCCCCTCCCCTTGCCTCCTCCTCTTGCCTATAGGTATAGGTGGATATAGGGTGCCCAATAAGTATAAGTATTTGTTGAGGGGGGGCGGACCAGGAAACCGTTTCTAGGGCCAGGGGCCTAAAGGTGTTAAAGCTTCTGTGGGAACTCTGAATAAGAGGCAAGGGCTCTTTGGACAGTGGAGTAAGAAAAGTGTATACTTCTTCCACTCTAGCCATGAGAGGAAGACTGTCTCAAAGAAAGAAATTGGATTTTAATCACCAAGACAGATGGGTGCTGGATATCATTCATCACGGTTACAGATTTTATTCCCACACAATGCCCCTTCACAAAGGTTCTGGCTCCAGTAGCTTACTTCAGGCTTCAAAGGAATTCATCTATCCTTACTACTTGGACTGCCTGATGATTCTTCTCAAGAAAAAAGGAAGACCTTCTACAGCATCTGGAATATGTCATAGCAGTGCTAAGATGCCTAGGTATACTTCCATCAAACTATCTCATCAGTCGTGCTGACTGCAAGGACAGTCCTCAAGCATTAGGGGTTCATGGCATCTGTATTATGGTGCTTTCCCAATGCCAAACTGCATATGAGGAAGAGACTGCGTTAAGCCTGCAACTAAAAAAACTTACTACAACCTTTTGAGCCTGCGGCTACTGCTCTACTGAAGATCAGGACAATTTCAAGACCCTGCATCCAAACTTGAAAACACTGCAACTAACTGCCTGGAAAATTGCTTAAAACCAAACCAAACTGTCTTATCTCAATCCACAAGGAAGACATACTCAGCTAAATGGAAGAGATTCAGATGTCAGTGGCAAACCTAGCACACATCCTAGAATGCTTAGCAGAATTGTTCCACAATGGCCTGTCCTACTCTTCCATTAAGATTCATGCTTCAGCAATTCAGAATACAATATGCATCCTCCTATCTTCTCTGTTAAACCTCCAAGGAGACCTGGGATCTCAATTTTGTGCTGGAAAACATTAATGGCAGTGCAGCCTTTCCTTATTTTTCACCAGGATAGAGTGTCTCTGAGAACCAATCCTACTTTCATGCCAAAGGTGGTATCCAGGGTATCCTTGAACCAAGCTATTCATTTATATACACAGACAACTATGCTACTATCTGGACAGAACTAAAACCAGCAGAAAAAAGGAAAGCAAATTCCAAACAGACAATTTCAAAATGGATCAGCTTTCCGAGGGGTAGAGGTGGCTACCACTTGAGCTCCGGGCATACATTTAGTTTGGCTATGGTATTCTACCCATATGTTATGACTGCAGATGCATCCTTGAAGGACATAGCAGCTAGCTGGGGAATCTATTATGGTGTATTTGTTTGTTTGTATATATGTATATATATATATTTTGCTACTGTTTGGAACATTCAACATTTATCCAAATTTAGCCTTCCTAGAGGGCACCTGGCATCTGGGGCAAGAAACACTGAGGAAAATGGCGTCGGCTGATGCCTTTACCCCAGAAGCGGGAAAGTGCGACATCAGCCGAGGCCAGACCCAGACTTTGAATCGGCCGCCATCAAGGGCTGCCTTCCAGCAGAAGAAAGCAATCCCAAAGTATGATACTGCCACCACCATGCTTCACCATGGGGGTGGTGTTCTTTTGGTGATGTGAAGTGTTGTTTTTGCACCAAACTTGCCTTTTGGAGTTGTGACCAAAAAGTTCAGCCTTTGTCTCATCAGACCATAACACATTTTCCCACATGTGTTTGGGGGACTTGATATGTTGTTTTGCAAATTTTAGTTTGGCTTGGATATTTTTCTGTGTAAGAAAAGTCTTCCATCTTGCAACACTACCCTATAGACCAGACATATGGAGAATACAGGAGATTGTTGTCACATGTAGTACACAACCAGTGCTTGCCAGAAATTCCTGTGGCTCCTTCAATGTTGCTGTGGGTCTATTGGCAGCCTCCCTGATCAGTTTGTGTCTTTTCATCAATTTTGGAGGGACGTCCAGTTCTTTGCATCACTGTTGTCCCATATTTTCTCCACTTTTTGATGACTGTCTTCACTGTGTTCCATGGTATATCCAATACTGTGGAAAGTTTTTTGTACCCTTCTCCTGACTGATACCTTTCAACAATGAGATCCCTTTGATGCTTTGTAAGCTCTCAGCGAACCATGGCTTTTTCTGTAGCAGGCAACTGAGTAAATGTCAGGAAAATTCTACTAGGACAGCTAAACTTTATTTGGGGTTAATCAAGAGTCTCTTTAATTGATGGTAAGTGTGTACCCAAGAAGACCGAATGCTGTAATTAAATCAAAAGGTGCTTCAAAAAAGTATTAGTTTAAGGGTGTGCACACTTATGCAACCAACTTATTATACGTTTTTTTTTTTTTTTATGTTTTTTCCCCTAACAGATTTGTTTGTTTTTCAATCGAATTGTACAGGTTATAGGTCACATTAAAGGTGGGAAAAGTTATGAAATTATTCATTGTGGTCTCATTTTTTTTACATCACAAAAACCTGCCATTTCAACAGGGGTGTGTAAACTTTTTATATCTACTGTATATACATGTATATATACATAAACATACAGATGTATCCAAAGGTATGCAGAAATACAGATAAATGTTGTGTATTTCCACATACATAATACTGTAAATGTAAGACAGAGAAAAAAATTGAGAAATACATGGGGTGTTTGTTAGCCACTACTCTTTGTGATACGTCTGTAATGCATTCGTTATTTCCAAAATAACTGCTGCACATACAAGATGGCTGACTAGATTTCACCACCACATCCTAGAGTAGAGTGGGAGAAGGGCGGTAAAGTCGGAAGTGAATCACTAGCACAGATGTTGCTGCATGCTACAGAGTTCAAACTTTTGATTTTATAATTTGTTAGGTGTCATAAAGGACCATTTACTTGATGTTCAGGAAAAAAGAAGTAAGCATTGCCATGAATATTTCAGAGCAGACAGTTACACTACACAACTTATAACATTGCAAAGTATGATAGAAAGTAATATTTCTAAGAAGACAGCATTGTTTTAAGTTGCATAATGTGTAAGTATGACAGATAACCATATCCATAACCGAAAAGCTGGAGCCAGAAAAAAAATTACAAATAGGAGGACATACTTGTACTTGCAGGAAACAAAGTCATGGATAAGATTTTAATATTATTGGAAACAAATGTCATAGAATACATACAGATACTTCCTATTCATGAGGAATTTGCATGTGATCTGTAAAGGCATAATGCGGTGCTTAATAAATATAAACATAGCACAGTTGTATATGCAGAGACATGTATTACAGGTAAACAAAAATGCCCCCCTCCCAACACACGCACACTTTTTATTATTTCTCTAGCTGATGAGGAAGTCAATAATGCCAGACACAATGAAGGAGCCAGAGAAGTTAACTGAGGTTACATGTGATTATGCAAACTTTAAGCATTTGGTTCAATATCATATGAAGTTTTTTCTTACTTTTTTTTTTTTTTTTTTTTTTTTTTTTAAATAAGCATTCAGAAGTAAGTACTAATGGAAAAATGCGCAGGTAATCTACCATTAAGCAAATGAAACATAATCTATTTTAGTAGCTTATTGCAATTTTTTTATTTTAATGGTTTACCACATCTTATCTTAAACCTGATTTTTTACACTTATGTAGCATAATGCAGAAAATATTGTCACTGTGAAATGCACTGCCATTTCAAACCTTAAAACTGCTTATTACATATGGGGCCTTGCATAATGGTTAAGCTATTTACTTCACAGCCACAAGGTACATTGTTTGATTTTTCACCTTTGAAAAGGAAATTGACTAGGCTTAAAATGGTTCACAGTGGCAGCTAGCTCATTATTTGACTATGGACCTTTAATAAACATTTTCCAGAAGATTATCCACATGTAAATATATACCTCCATTTCAAATGCTATACCTACTTTTTATATGGTAAGTTAAGACTGTTAAAGTATATACTGAAGTAGCACCAAGTTATAAGAAAATGTATTGTCCATTTTGCATGTGTCCTCTACTCTTCCTCTCTCTTTGCTTAGTTTATTATGCATTACTCTATTTCTTTTTTCCCTTTCTATCCCGTCTCTGTTCACTTCTCAGGTCCAGAGATTCCATGTATCTCTTGGGTCAGGGAACATTCCCCCTCTGCATGCCTGTAGACATTATTACAGGGTCTGGGTGGTGGCTGTGATCCTGTAGGCAGCCTGGTAAACCATGAAACTCATAAGCTTTGGAAGTTGGTAGAGGTTATGGTGGAGAGGCAGCTGAGACCCACGAGAGATCATTTTTATCGGGAGCATGACTCACTGCCCCAGTCATTTCCATCCATTGACCTGCAGCAAGGCTTCACTTCCTTAGCATTGGGGTATTCCACTGCACAACTTTCAGGCAGTGGAAACATTTGAGGTCTTGCAGACCAGGGTGTACCTAGCGACAAGTCACCATCACCTCCCTCCTTCCCTAATTCTGCACCCTCTAACCTGCTTCTTTTCAAAATATTCTTTTAAAAAATGAAAAATAGTGAGGTCTCCCCCTGCCAATAATATAAAACCCCTCTTTTCACACCACCTCCAGCAAACTCTTGATGTGTTTCTTCTCTGTGTCCTTATGTTATGAATCCTATTTTTCAGTCATTCCTATTTCCTCCTTTCTCATCTTTTAGTGACATAATTAGGGTGTCCACATAAGGGCACCCCTATAGAAATTGTATAAAACCCCTTTATATTTTTTAAAACTTGTTATAAATAGCTGCAGGCAGCTTGACTTAACTCTTCGTCTATACCTGAAACAAGCTTGTGCATAGCTGCACTTGTCCAAAATATCCAGAATATTCCCAATTCATCTGAGCATTTACATTTGAATGCATCACTTCACACATGCTTAAAGCATAACGTCACCAAGTTTAAGCATTTCATGCAAGTGGGGATTTCTTTGCAAAAGCTTTTGTATTGCTGTAGTCATTGCAAATGATCTGCACTTACTTTATTTACATCTTGGCACAGCATCTCAATCTACATCTAGCCACTGTGAAAGTGAGAACCTCGGGACTATGAATATCACTGTGTGTGTGTATTGTGAGTTAGGGTTCATTTTAGGAACAGATTTATTTTCCATGTGTGTTTGTAGTGGGTATCTGACCTGCCTTGTTTAGTGGTAGTGTTACAGAAAGTGTTTTTAAGGTAAGATGTAGGATTAGATACAGGGCTACAGATTGCAGACATTTTTTTCACCTACTTGTATAGTGAATGTTTCACAGTACCTTACAACACATTAGAAATATTTAATGCACATGTACAATCAGAAAAAAAAAACATCCCACTTTGTCTTTTAGTAAATAAGCTTACACATTCCAATGTTTTTTTTTTTTATTTTATTTGTAGATACAAGAACAGGATTAACTGTGACTGCTGAAAGCAAAATGTAGCATGTTATAAATACTGGTATGACTAAATTGCCTTAAATTTATAGTTTAAAGGTCACTGTAGACATCACATTTTCTTTTTTTATTAATCTGGCATATACTTTAGTAATACTGTACTGTAAAATTGATTTTGAAATTACAGCTGGTCACTCTGCAGCTCATTAATGTGCATATTTATTCAGGATTATATTGCCTTTACTTACAAGATTAAGCAGTCTCACTATCCCTACTGATTTTTCTGAACATGGGGGATGAGACCATTTAACACTGGGTGCAAATCCATTGTAGAGTGTTTGCCACTGTGTGTTGTACTACTGAGATTAAAATGGTGCACCGTACAATTTAATTATGAAGTTTGCTATAGTGCATTATACAGCTGAGATCAAATAATGTAGTGTACTATATCGGAAGTATTGACTTCATTTGATCATCAACCTGTGGGATGTCGGTTCTGGACCGGATCCGAGATGGCAGCTTCACCAGCATCTGATCCGAGCTCCAAGCTCCTCCTCTTACCCATAATGCCCCTCCATCTCCTTCCTTCCCTCAGATCTCGTTTGCCACGGCTTTGACAAGCAGCGTGGTCCCAGAGCTCCAGGCATGGTAGGTGTGGTTTTTGGCTATTTTTGGGTGTTAGTGTTGCTGTTAGTTCAGGCAGGTTACCTTTTACCTTTGCTTAACCCCCCTTTCATTTTGCGTCGTGTTTCTGCCTAAAAAAAAAAGTTTTGCTGTAGCAGTTAGAGTAGGCCTTCTCTCCCTTCCCCCTCCTTGCTAGTGAGTCGTGTGAGTGGTGTGGTTGGGCTGGTTAAGGCCTTGTGCCTCATACTTAACTTTGTTGACATGGCAGATCAGCAATCTAAACTGGTCTTCAGAAAATGCACAGTGTATAGCCATAAGTTGTCACTGGCTGATGGCCGCACACTGTGTGTGGTGTGTTTGGGGGCAGCCCATCTTTCCATGGACTGCCCTATTTGTGCGGTGTTCAACCCCAGGGCCCTGAAGGATCGCAGGGCAAAATTGATCCTTAAAGGACTTCTCCGTACTTCAGAGGTGGCTTTCTCCACTTCTGTTATGGTCATGGCCGTGACCACTTCTTCAGCCACTCTGTCTTCCACTCCCTCCCAGGCCGGGACTCAGCCTCTGGTACATAGGCCTGGGGACAGGGAGCCTAGAAAAGAGAACAAAGACAGAGTAAGAGAGACAAAGGTAGGAAGAGATCCCCAGACCAGACGGATCTAGTGGGTCCTCCTCAGAAACAACAGGTAGATTCCAGGCCAGTTTCCCCTTGGCTCCAATCACCCAGATTCTCGCTGGAGGAGCCTAGACCTTCTTCCAGGGTCTCTGTACATCAACCCTCCCTGTTGGCATCAGTGGCCTCGTCGCAGTCCACCAGATGTTTGAGTGAGGCGGACATGGACAAAATGATGCGAAGGTTTATTCACATCCATATTCAGATGGGGGTCTTGCCAGCACCCTCACCCTCTGGAGGGGGGAGATCTCTTCCCTTCTTTTCCCCGATATCTCCTTCTCCGGTCCGACCCCTGGTATCTGAGTTTGTGGATCCGTGAGGTCCTGAAGGGGTTGGCGCCGATAGTACCAAGTACCTAGACGCCGGCTGTTACATTGAGTGCATCGGATCCGACTAGTTCGGACCCAAGTGGTTCTCCGAGATGAAGCCTGGGTGTCAGATCCGAGGGGTTGGGTCTTTCTCCTTTGGCACCAGTTTTGGGTCAGGGCCCTCCCCTCGGCATCTTGGCTCCGATCCCCATGTCGGATCTAGGAAGAGCAGCCTCCTTATTAGTCTCCCAGGAGGCTCGCTCCCCCTTGGCTTTCAATGTGGTGGAGAGGGTTCTCTCCAGTGGATTGAGGACCCTGGCCATTTCCTCAGCCTCTGTCCCGACTCCCTCGCCTCTGGGTCCGTCTTCAGCCATTTTGTCTGTGCAGGGACAGCCCATGCTCGATGTGCCCCAGATAGTTTACCTTGAGGAACCACAGGTAGTTTGCGAGACCTCTCCAGAGAGTCCCACTGAAGAGATTCCTTGCAAACGAATGTGCAAAATTAGAAACCTGGACTCCTCTCCAGGGTCCCTCACTGAGGAATACCAATTTGGAGGAAGGGGAATGCTACCCCTGATCACCCCCTGACTATGTCTTCTTTGGAGACATCATGGAAATCCGGCGCCAGCCGGGGGAGGGTTGGTCCACCCCAAGCCTTCCTCAGACAAGTCGGTATTTCTGGAGGCCTTCGGCACGGGCCCGTCTACCTCCTGGGTGTCCCCCCCCCCCACAGATCCCTTGGTGGACCTTATTACCACCAGGTCATGGAAGGAGCCAGACACTGTGGAGCCAATCTCCAAGCGCCCCAACAAAATCCTGAGCCCTACTGTAGACAGACCTAGTTGAAACAAGGGGTCCCCAGTGGATGCCATGGTGGTAGTGGCTGCAACTAAGAAAGAACTAGCCCAGGAAAGTTCTACAGTCCATCCCCCCGACCGATATTCCAGGATGATGGACCATCTGGGAAAGCAGACTTATGCTTCAGCTACCTTTTCTATAATGGTGCTGAATTATCTGGCTCACGTAACCTGACTGCAGCGAGACCTGGTCAAGGAATTCACTGATTCACCCCCAGAGTCCATGTCACTGGAGGATAAACGCATATTCTCTGCACAAATGGTCACTCTCAAAGTGGTTTCTAATATGTCCATGTGCCTCCTTTCACCTGCTACTGAAGGAGCAGCAAGGGTGGCCGGGTTTGGCATTGTCTTGAGGTGACACGCCTGGCTCAGGCTATGTCAGTTTACGGAACCCTTTAAGGTTTCTTTCGTGAATGCCCCTTATGATGGCTCTTCCTTTTTTGGGAAGACAGTTCGTGAGACATTGGTCCAGAGTGAAAAGGACGGGAAGACACTGCCATCAGGACCCGCTTCTCTAATCCCCAAAGATCCTTTTCCAGGAATCAGCGGGGGCAAAAGAAGATGTGGCTCCAGACGCCTCAGTATTCCCAGGACACGCAGGACTCGTCTTCCCCTAGAGGCAGAGGGGACAAGACAGATGCCAGCCCAGAGGAGGAGGGGGACCAAGAAATTTCAGGTTTCGAGAACCATTCTTGGACAGGCCCGGGCAGCAGCCCTGAGGGGTTGCCCAACTGCTCTTCTCTGGAGGTAGTCAGGGGTCCTCTTTTGTGGCACCAGACAGCATGGGAGTCAATGTCATCAGACCGTTGGGTGATTCAAATAATATCCAGAGGTTATGCCATTCCCTTTGTCTATCCTCCCATCCCCCCAAAACACCTCCCGGATGTTCCACTCGCACAAAGGGAGGTAGCAGCACTCAAAATAGAAAAGCTGCTCAGAAAGAGTCATCCAGCCAGTCCCACAAGATCAGTCTGGATCAGGCATCTATTCCAGGTTCTTTTTAGTTTAAAAAAAAAACAGGGGATGGAGGACATTTCCATTCTGAACCTGTCAGTTGCCAAAGAGAAGTTCTGGATGGTTACTCTACAATCCATCCTGCCTTAGCTGCAGGAGAACGACTGGATGTGCTCAGTAGATCTCCAGGACGCGTACTACCATATAAAGATGTACAGATGCTCCAGGAGGTTCCTCCACTTTTGGCTAGTGGCCAATCACTATCAATTCCGAGCCCTACCCTTCGGTCTCACCACAGCCCCCAGGGTGTTCACCAAGGTCATGGCCGTAGTAATGGCCTACCTGAGGCTTCAGGGGATACAGGTCTACCCGTACCTGGACGATTGGCTACTTTCTGCTCCCACCAGGTGTCTACTTTGTCAGGCCAGAGACTATTTCCTGAAAATGTCAGACTTGTTGGGCATTACAATCAACATATCCAAGCCTTCTCTAGACCCTGTTCAGGTCTTAGATTACATAGGAATGAGAATAGATATGTTACAAACCAAGGTCTTTCTGACTACAGAGAGAGTTCGAAATGTACGACTTCATGTGCCAATGATCCTTCAGTCTCATCTTCCTCAAGATGAGGTGGTTTTACGAGCCCTAGGTTCTATGGCAGCCACCATTACTCTTCTCCCCTGTGCTCATCTGCATATGCGGGTACTACAGTGGACTCCAGCGGTTCAGTGGTCATCACTAGATCTACCGTTGACACATCCGATTCATATAAGCAATGCTTGCAGCCAGTCCCTCCTCTGGTGGATACACTCCTCGGATCTAATCGAGGGACGAACTTTTGTAGCAGCCCCTCCCCAAGCCACAGTGACCACGGATGGCTCCCAACTAGGGTGGGGGGACATTGCTTGGGCAGGACAATCCAAGGCACGTGGTCCCTGATCGAGACCAAATTGCATATTGTCATTCTAGAGATGAGTTAGTGTTACAGGCCCTTTATGCCTTCTTTCTTCTGGGAACTATTGCAATTCAGAAGGGCAACATGTCAGTGGTCTGGTACATCAGCAAACAAGGGGGAACCAGATCTTATCCTCTTTGTCACGAGGCCATGAGAGTGTAGGAATGGGTGATCTCCACCAACCGTTTTCTGGTAGCAACGCACATTCCAGGTTGATTCAACATACTGGCGGACACACTGAGCAGAACTATCCTTCAGTAGCGGAGCAGATCGTCCTCCAGTGGGATTGGCATTGCTGTGATCTCTTTGCATCTTCTTCCAACGTGAAATGCAGCGAGCTCTTTGCACTGATCCTCCCACAGGGGGAGTTCCCAGGGACATTCTGGTCCATGCTTGGCCTCCCGGTCTTCTTTATGCTTATCCCCCTTTACCTCTCATGACAAAACTTCTCCAGAAGGCTCGCCGGTTGGAGAGCAGATTCATCCTCATTGCCCCATTCTGGGCTCGCCAAGTCTGGTTTCCCTTTCTTTGATCTCCTCTGATAGTTCCTCCTTGGATCTTGGATCCGATACTGGATCTCATTTCGCACCCCCCGAGGGTCTCTCATCAAGACCTGGGCAGTCTGAAGCTCACTGCTTGGCTGTTCCAGTTCCCTTGATTGCTTGGACTTCCAGTCTGTCTTCCCTGGTTAAGACTATTCTGGTGGCAGCTCATAAGTCATCTACCAGGAAAATCTATAGTAGCAAATGGAAATGTTTTTCTATCTGGGCTTCTCAGGGGGATTTGGACCCTTTCACAGCTCCTGTTCCAGTGGTCCTTGTGTTCTTGGCATACATTTTCCAGCAGGGTACCAGCTCATCTGCAGTAAAAATTCAACTGGCTGCCATTTCCAATTTCCATGTAGGTGAGAACATTGCTTCTTTAGCTTCCTCCAGACTTTGCAAAACCTTTATTAAAGGTACCTTTCTTTTAAGACCCCCAGTTAAAGATCCTACCCCTCCTTGGGACCTTACCCTAGATTTGAAGTAGTTAACTTAATTTATCTGCAACTTGTGGGTATTCAGATCCATATCGGATCCGAGCCAGCAACATTTTATCAAGCATCTGCTCCAAGCTCCTCCCCTTACCCATAATCCCTCACCTCTTCTACCTTCCCCCAGATCTTGTTTGCCGCTTCATGCGTATGCATTGTGGTCTCTCTAGCTCCAAGTTGGGTAGTGTAAGTGGAACTTTTGATTCTTTAGTTAGTGTGTGAGAGTAGTTGTTTGTGATAGCACTTCCTCCCCTTCGTCTTGTCATCGGTTTGTTAAAAAAAAAAAAAAAAAAAAATAGTAGTTAGAAAGTTTGTGTTTCTTTCTTGAATAGAGTAGGCCTAGCCAACCCCTGAGTGTGCTTGTGTCTAGTTTAGCATTTGGCTCAGTGGAGTGTATTATGGCTGACCAGCCTAAACCAATGTTCAAGAAATGCACAGACTGTGGCCACAAGCTTTCACCCGGCTGATGGCCACACTGTGTGTGTTATTTGCCTTGGCATTCCCCATCTTAGTTTGACATGTGCTGTGCTAGCAGGGTTCAGTCCCAGAGCCCTTAAATAAAGGAAGGTGAAACTGGTAACCCAAGGGCCTGCTACCAGTTTCTGCCTTAGAGACGACGGCCTCAACATTGGCTCCTGTAGCCGATCAACCCCCCCCCCCTCAGGCTGGGACTCAACCTCCCTCTAAGCCTGCTGAGGTGGAGACAAAAGCTGCAGATAAGGACAAAAAAGAGAGAGAGAAAAGGGTAGAGAGGCACCGCAAGTGATCTCCTGAGCGGGAACCTTTTCCCAGTCCACCTGTGAAAGTTGTTAGGACCACTTCTCCTCGACTCCATTCCCTGAGGTTCTCCCTGGAGCCGACGGAGCCCTTGGATTGGAAGTCTTCTTTGAGGTCGTCTCATAGGGCCAGATCCGAGTCGGTTGCCTCCTCACAGTCGACTCAGAATCTAGCGGTGCTTGACGTGGACAATGTGTAGATTCATTCTGACCCAAATCTAAATGGGAGTCTTGCCAGGCCCCTCTCAGGCTGGAGAGGGGACCTCTATGCCCTTCTTCCATCCTATCTCTCCTTCCCCGATCCGACCTTTGGTCTCAGGGTTTATGGATCTGAGAATCCTCTGAGCTGGGGGTTCGGCGCCGACGGTTCCTCCAACCTCAACGCCGGCCATTACCTTGAGTTCCTCGGATTGTTCAGATCCGAGCAACTCTCGGGGCCAAGAACAGGGAGCCGGATCCGAGGGAACGGAGATGTCTTCAGCTCCGACTTTGTCAGATACGAGCCATTCCTTTGGAACCCTGGCTACCTTGGCCTCGGCCCCGATCCTCACAATGAAGCTGGGGAGAACTTCTTCCTTGTTGGTTGCCAAGGAGGTGCACTGTCTTTCGGCCTTCGACGTGGTGGAGAGGGTTCTCTCCCAGGGATTGAGACTCCAGCCCATTACATTGGACTCCACCCAGGCTGCCTTGGATTTGGTCACTACTCCCATCAGCCCTTCCCAGGGACAGCCCATGCCAGAGGACCCCCAGGTGGATCCCATTGTGGAACTCCCCATGACTTACGAGCCCTCTTCAGAGAGTCCCACTGAGGAGACCCCACGTAAGCATTCATGTAAGAGGAGGCACATGGACTCCCCCGAGTCTCTCACAGAAGATACTGACTTGGATGAAGGTGAAGGTTCTCCCAGGTCACCTCCCGAGGATGTCTCCTTTGGAGACATCATGGAAATCCTCCGCCAGAGGGAAGTTTAGTCAGACCCAAAACCCTCAATGGACGAATTAGTATTCTTGGAGGCCTTTGGCATGGGCCCATCTACATCCTGGGTGTCCCCTCCTGCAGATCCATTAGTGGATCTTATCACCACGTGGGCATGGAAGGAGCCTGACACCATAGAGCCAGTACCCAAATGCCCAGACAGGATCCTTTCTCCTCCCACAGACAGACAGGCTTGGTACAAGGGATCCCCTGTGGACGCTATGGTGGTGGCAGCTGCCACCAAGAGAGAACTGGCTCAGCAAAGTTCTTTGGTCCACTCTCTGGACAAAGAGTCTAGGGCGGTGAACCGCTTTGGGAAGCAAGTTTTTTCTTCAGCGACATTTTCCATACGAGCGCTGAATTATTTGGCACACGTCATTCGACTCCAGCGAGACCTGGTCACGGAATTCTCTTTGTCGCCCCCAGAGTCCTTGTCACCAGAGGACAAGCGGCTGTTCTCTGCAAAAATGTTGACTCTGAAATCCGTTTCTAACACGTCCATGCGTCTTCTTTCCCATGCCACAGAAGGAGCGGCTAGGGTGGCTGGGACTGGCGTAGCTATGAGGCGGCACGCCTGGCTCAGACTCTGTCATTTCACGGATCCCTTCAAGGATCTTTCACGAATGCTCCCTTTGATGGTTCCTCCCTTTTTGGGAAGACAGTTTGCGACACCTTAGTCCAGAGCAAGAAGGATGGGAAGACTCTGTCTGCCATTGGAGTCCGCTTCTCTAGCCCTCAAAGATCCTTTTCTAGGAATCAGAGAGGGCAGAAGAAGTTCTGGTTCACAAAATCTCAGTTTTCCGCTGACACTCAGGATAACTCATCCCCTAGAGGCAGAGAGGGACAAGACAGATGCCACCCCAGAGGCAGAGTGGGTCCGAGGAACTTTGGGTCGAGGGAGACCTTCTCGAACCGACCCGCACAGCAACCCTGAGGGGTTGCCCAACTGTCCTACTCTGGAGACAGTCGAGGGAAGATTGTCATTGCACCTAATGGCTTGGGAGTCCATTACGACGGACCGTTGGGTGCTCCAAATAATATCCAGAGGATACTCCATCCCATTCATCACCCCACCTTTACAATCAGATTGCCTCCCGGATGTCCCACCTGCGCAAAGGGTGGCTGCAGCGCATGAGATTTCAAAGCTGCTTTACAATCAGGCCATCAAATCGGTCCTCCCAGATCAGTCTGGATTAGGCGTTTACTCCAGGTTCTTTTTAGTGCCAAAAAAGATGAGACCTCAGACCATATTGGACCTGTCTACCCTGAACCTGTCGGTAGCTAAGCAGAAATTCCGGATGGTCACCTTACAGTCCATCCTACCTTATCTCCGAGGATGTGACTGGATGTGCTCAATAGACCTCCAGGATGCTTACTACCATATCAAGATTTGCAGAAGCTCCAGGAGATTTCTTCACTTCCGGCTGGGAGCCAATCATTTCCAGTTCAGAGCCCTACCTTTTGGTCTCACCACAGCCCCCAGGGTGTTTACCAAGGTTATGGCAGTAGTACCGGCTCACACGAGGCCTCAGGGAATTCAGGTGTTTCCTTACCTAGACGATTGGCTCCTCGCTGCTATCACCAAGCATATACTTTGCATGGCCAGAGACTCCTTCATGCATCTTGCAGTCAATCTAGGGATCACCATCAACATCTCCAAGTCCCGCCTAAATCCGACATGGACCTTGGAATTCATAGGGGCACAGTTGGACACTCTACTATTACAAGATTTTCTCACTCAGGACAGGATCCAGAACCTACAGGCCCATGTGTCAGTGATCCTTGGCCCCAGGATACCGATGGTGAGCGACATTCTCCACACCCTAGGCTCCATGGCAGCAGCAATTTCAATTCTACCATGTGCGCACCTTCACCTGAGGGTGTTTCAGTGGACCTTGGCAGTTCAGTGGTCTTGGTTAGACCTCCCCATGGACTACCCTATACGGATTAGCAAAGCCTGCAAGACTTCTCTTCTTTGGTGGCTCCAATCGCCAGAAATCTTGGCAGGTCGCCCATTCTTAACATCCCCAGCCCAAGCCAAAGTTACTTTTTGGGAAGGACAGTCCAAGGCACGTGGTCCCAAACCGAGACCAGATTGCATGATTGCATATCAATGTGCTGGAGATGAGGGCAGTGCTTTTAGCGTTGCAAGCCTTTCACACTTTTCTCCTCCCGGGGACGATTGCAGTTCAGTCAGACAACATGTTCGCTGTCTGGTACATCAACAAACAAAGAGGGACTAAATCTTACCCTCTCTGCTGCGAGGCCATGAGAGTGTGGGAGTGGGCAATTTCCACCAGTCTGTTTCTGATCGCAACGCACATCCCAGGACGCTCCAACATTTTAGTGGACAGATTAAGTCAGGCTATTCTAATGCCATACGAGTGGTCTCTGAAACAGTCAATAGCGGAGGAGATCTTCCTAGCGTGGGGTCACCCTTGCTGCGATCTCTTCACATCTCCTTCCAATGCAAAGTACAGCGAGTTCTTCGCTCTAATCCCCTCCCCAGGGGACTCCCCCAGAGACACTCTAGCCCATGCTTGGTCTCCCAGGTTACTGTATGCTTATCCACCACTACCTCTAATTCCGAAGTTTCTTCAGAAAGCATGCCGACTGGGGTGCAAAGTGATCCTCATTTCCCCATTCTGGCAGTGTCAATTGTGGCTCCCCTTCCTCTGGTCTTATGCTCTAACTCCCCCATGGATTCTAGATCCCTGCCTGGATCACGTATCCCATCCCTCAGGCATCAGTCCACCCGACCTGGACAGCCTCAAGCTGACGGCTTGGTTACTCCAGTTCCCCTGATCGCTAGGATTCCCGGTTTATCATCTTTGGTAAAGAGTATTCTGGTGGCATCCCTCAAAGCTTCCACTAGAAGGTTTACCACAGCAAATGGAAATGCTTCTCTATCTGGGCTTCTCAGAGAAACATAGATCCATTTGCTGCCTCGGTTCCTGCAGTCTTGGAGTTTTTGTCATATATTTTTCAACAAGGGGCTAGTTCCTCTACAGTGAAAGTACAACTGGCAGCCATATCTAATTTTCATACTGGTGAAAATTTGAATGCTCTGGCCTCCTTGAGATTGTGCAAGGCCTTTCTAAAAGGTACTTTTCTCTTGCACCCCCCAGTTAAGAATTCCATCTCCCCTTAGGACCTTACTCTAGTTCTGCAGGCATTTGTGGCACCCCCTTTTGAACCAGCAGCGTCAGTAGACTTAAAATTTCTGCCCTGGAAGACAGCCTTTTTAGTGGCCATTACTTTGGCTAAAAGGGTTTCTGAGATCCAAGCTTTGTCTGCCGTGCCCCCCTACTTGATTTTTCATAAAGACAGGGTTTCGCTTTGCACGAACCCTTCTTTCTTATCGAAAGTGGCTTCTGAATCTAACATTAACCAGATGATTAATCTGCCTGTATTCTTTCCAAATTTCCAGAACAAGGGTGAATATAAGCTGCACTTGCTAGATGTTCATAGACAGCTTTGTTTCTATCTACATAGGACTAAGCAATTTTGTAAGTCTGACCAATTATTCGTGTCCTTTTCTAGACCCTTTTTGGGCAAGGCCATTTCCAAGGTCTCTTTAGCCAGGTGGATTACACAATGTATACTGCAAATCTATAGGGATAAAGACCTATCCCCACCTGGTCCTATTAAAGCCCATTCCACCATATCTATGGCAACTTCTGCTGCTTTTTGGTCTAGGGTTTCTCTGGATGATATCTGTGCAGCAGTGACCTGGGCAAGGTCACATGCATTTATCTCTCATTATAAGTCTGATTTGATCTCTAGAGGGAGAGCATCCTTTGGCTCTACGGTGCTCAGGAATATCCTTCCATGAGGGCCTCCCAGGAGTTTTGGTAGCTGGGGAGTCTGTCCCACAGGTTGCAGGTAAGTGAAGTTAACTACTTCAGATAAAGAAGTTATGTACTCATCATAACGTTCCATGTGAGTAGTTATACTTCATTTTCTGCAACCGTCCCTCCCTCCTTCCTCCAAACCTGTTCTAGGTTAACGTTATTAAGTTGCTCATAGTTTGGCTAGTGGCAAACTTGATCTGAGGGAAGGTAGGAGAAGTGAGGGATTATGGGTAAGGGGAGGAGCTTAGAGCAGATGCTTGATAAAATGTTGCCGGCTCCGATCCGATATGGATCCGAATACCCACAGGTTGCAGAAAATGAAGTATAACTACTCGGATGGAACATTATGGTGAGTACATAATTTCTTTTTTTACAAGCTTTGATTGCTCCACCCTTTGAGCCTGCTGCTTCTGTGGATTTGAAATTTTTATCTTTGGAGGATAACCTTTCTAGTGGCTATTACCTTGGCTGGGAGAGTGTCCAAACTCTAGACATTATCTGTCAAACCTCCATATATGATTTTTCATAAAGATAGCGCTTCACCTCATACTAATCCCTCTTTTTTTGCCTAAAGTGGCCTCTGAAACAAATGTCAATCAATCAATTTGCCTGTTTTATTTCCAAATTTTCAGAACAGAGGTGAATATAAATTACATTTATTAGACATGCATAGACAAGTACGTTTCTACTTAACAGGACTAAATCCTTTTGCAAGTCTGATGATCAGTTGTTTGTATCCTTTGCTACACCCTTTCTGGACAAACTGGTTTCTAAGGTAACCGTTGCTAGATGGATTTCCCTTTGCATCCTTCAGGTTTATAAAGACAAAGGTATGTCCCTTCTGGGTAGGATAAATGCTCATTCTACCAGGTCCTTGGCTACGTCAGCTGCCTTTTGGTCTAGAGTGTCTTTAGATGATATTTGTTCAGCGGCTACTTGGTCCTCATCTCATACCTTCATTTCTCATTATAAATTGGATGTGATTTCCAGGGGGAGAGCATCCTTTGGCTCCGCGGTGCTCCAAAATATCCTTCCATGAGGGTCACCCAAGGATTTTGGTAGCTGGGGACTCTGTTCCACAGGTTGATGATCAAATGAAGTAAACTCACCATAATGTTCCATCTGAGTAGTTGGACTTCATTTGTCATCAACCATCCCCCCTCCTTCCCACTGACCTTCTCATTATGTTTTCTGCATTGGCAGGAAGGAAAGAGCACCTTGCGGCTCTCTTGTTTATCTTTGTTAGTGAAAGTTTTTTGGATCGGATTCCTGTGAGGGGTATAGCAAACTTGATCTGAGGGAAGGAAGGAGATGGAGGGGTATTATGGTTAAGGGGAGGAGCTTGGAGCTCGGATCAGATGCTGGTGAAGCTGCCATCTCGAATCTGACATCCTACAGGTTGATGACAAATGAAGTCGAACTACTCAGATGGAACATTATGGTGAGTACATAACTTCTTTTTAACTGTGATACTCCTTAAAATCAAACATTTTGGATTCCAACTGTGATATAATTTTCTTTGTTTTTCCCTTTAAGGAAGAACCAAAACTGGATGTCCTTATCAACAATGCTGGAGTCTTTCAGTGTCCGTACATGAAGACGGAGGATGGCTTTGAGATGCAGTTTGGTACAAACCACTTGGGACACTTTTTACTTACAAATCTTCTCCTTGACCGTCTTATCAAATCAGCCCCAAGCAGGATTGTGGTGGTTTCATCCTCACTCTACAAATATGGTGAAATAAATTTTGAAGACTTGAATAGCGTACAGAGCTATGACAAAGGTTTTGCTTACAGTAGAAGTAAACTTGCTAACATACTGTTCACTCATGAACTGGCAAAACGCTTGGAAGGCACTGGGACTACTGTAAATGTGGTGCATCCAGGAATAGTTAAAACAAATCTTGGTAGATATATTAATATTCCTTTTTTTGCCAAGCCTTTGTTTAATGCAGTTTCTTGGGCATTCTTTAAAACCCCTCTACAGGGAGCACAAACATCTATATATTTGAGCTCTTCCCCTGATGTAGAGGGGGTATCTGGTAAGTATTTTGGTGACTGCAAAGAAGAGACACTTCTTCCAAAGGCAACAGATGATGCAGTGGCTAGAAAACTGTGGGATATCAGTGAAGTAATGGTTGGCCTAACAAAGTAGGTAATCCACTGCAGTAGTTTCTGTAGTTCAAGCTATGTAACGAGTGCATTGCCATTTCAGACTTGAAATTAATTTATTCTGTGCTCAATAAACCTAGGTTTGATTTTCTGGAGTAAAGAGTAAACACATTTTTTACATTATGGGAGTTCAAGGTTTTCTGATTACGAAGTCATCGTCTGTGCAACCACAGACTGTTCTTCAGGATGATTTAATCTTATTTGGTTATTGAAATTTAAATTGCTAGCAGTCATTAAAGTAAGTGTATGTACTTGGAAATTTAGGTAAATGTAGGTGATCAATAAGGGTTATCCAAGGCAAGTTAATGTGTCAGATTATAGGCCATGCCTTTAGGTAAGATCATAACAGATGTGGGTACTCTAAGCAAGATGTTTTTAACCTAGATTTGAAGGTTTCGGGGAGAAAATAGTTTTGAATATGAATATGTTTTTTTAATTCCTTAAAGAGATAATCACCTGCTAAATGTCCTTTTTTTTCAGCCTAGTCTTACTGTGGAGGCTGGAGCTAACAGTTTGTTTGAGTTTAAACAATTTGACAGGTTGACGAAAACGAGCTGTATAGTGTGAAAATTCAAGTTAATAGCTTGAATTGACACCTACATTGGTCTAGTAAGGATACTTGTTTTAATTTTTTTTAAATCACTAAGACCAACGCAGTGCTTAGATGAGAAACTTTTTTTCTTGCATCATTCCCATTCCCATTCACTTTCACTTAGGGATACTTAAAAGTGGTACCTGGATGCTGCAGATACTGCATCAGTGAAGTGTCATGTGCAGAGGTAAAGCTAAGTGCTTATTACATTATGTCTCATTTAGTCAGTTTTTGGGATGATGTCTGATACAAGAAAAAAATGATTCGTGAGATCAACAGAAACTAGACAACCATTATACTGCTTTTCTTCATGCACTAGTTGTAGAAAAAAGGTAGATGTGTGCAAGCACAGGTGCACATGGGCACACATGTACACACTTCACACTCAAACAGAACAAGTGGCTGAGGTCCATTTAACAAATTGCTCTCTGTTGCTCTTCAGAAACTCACTGGTGAAGTTATGACATTTAAATGCAATACTTCTGCGTCTGAATATGCTTGTGATCTTGTAGAGATTGTATGAAAAAATGTATGGCAAGCAAACTTCAAATGTGCACTTCATCTATTGCTAATGCTGTCACATTTTTGAAGGGTATTAGTCTGTTTCTAAAAAAATCAGGTTTCTCAGCTGTGGCTTGCATTCCGTTCATGGTGTCCACTATAAGAAACAAATAAATGTAATTTTTATATCGATAGCACTCCTGCATTCCTTCTGACTTGTATGTTTTGTCTGATAGTGGTTTCTCTCACTGTTTTCCATACTTTTGTGTTTTTCTTTCTGCTTCATATTTAATCACTTTTTTTAGATTTCTTTCTAGCTAATTAAAATAAATGGTATATGCTCTTTCTAGTCCTATTTTTGATTTTATCAGTGGAGTTCTGAGGTGCATGGCAAAGAGAGAGGTGGCGAAGGCTAAGGATAAGGCATATGAAGAGTTGTATAAAAGGCTGGACACTAAGGAGGGAGAAAAGGACCTGTACCGATTGGCTAGACAGAGGGACCGAGCTAGTAAAGATGTGCAGCCGGTAAGGGTGATAAAGGATAATGGGGGAAATATACTCACAAGCGAGGAGAGTGTGTTGAGCAAATGGAAAGAGTACTTTGAGGGGCTGATGAATGAAGAGCATGAGAGGGAGAGAAGATTGGATGATGTGTGGACAGTGAATCATGAAGTGCAGTGGATTAGCAAAGAAGAAGTAAGGACAGCTATGAAGAGGATGAAGAACGGAAAGGCTGTTGGTCCAGATGACATACCTGTGGAAGCATGGAGGCGTTTAGGTGAAATGGCAGTGGAGTTTTTAACTAGATTGTTTAATGAAATCTTGAAAAGTGAGAGGATGCCTGAGGAATGGAGAAAAAGTGTTTTGGTACAAATTTTTAAGAATAAGGATGATGTGCAGAGCTGTAGTAACTACAGAGGGATTAAACTGATCAGTCACAGCATGAAGTTATGGGAAAGAGTAGTGGAAGCTAGGTTAAGAAGGGAGATGATGATTAGTGATCAGCAGTATGGTTTCATGCCAGGAAAGAGCACTACAGATGCGATGTTTGCTCTGAGAAGGTTGATGGAGAAGTACAGAGAAGGTCAGAAGGAGTTGCATTGTATCTTTGTGGATTTAGAGAAAGCATATGACAGGGTGCCTAGAGAGGAGTTGTGGAATTGTATGAGGAAGTCTGGAGTGTCAGAAGTATGTAAGAGTGGTACAGGATATGTACAAGGGTAGTGTGACAGCGGTGAGGTCTCCTGTGGGAGTGATGGATGCGTTTAAGGTGGAGGTGGGATTACATCAAGGATCAGCTCTGAGCCCTTTCTTATTTGCAATGGTGATGGACAGGTTGACAGACGAGATCAGACAGGAGTCCCCGTGGACAATGATGTTTGCAGATGACATTGTGATCTGTAGTGAGAGTAGGAAACAGGTGGAGGAGACCCTGGAGAGGTGGAGATATGCTCTAGAGAGAAGAGGAATGAAGGTCAGCAGGACTAAGACAGAATATATGTGCGTGAATGAGAGGGAGGATAGAGGAATGGTGAGGATTCAGGAAGTAGAGGTGGCAAAGGTGGATGAGTTTAAGTACTTGGGATCAACAGTTCAGAGTAATGGTGAGGATGGAAGAGAGGTAAAGAAGTGAGTACAGGCAGGATGGAGTGGGTGGAGAAGAGTGTCAGGAGTGATGTGTGATGGACGAGTACCAGTAAGAGTGAAAGGGAAGGTCTACAAGAGGGTAGTAAGACCAGCTATGTTATATGGGTGGCACTGACAAAAAGGCAGGAGTCTGAGCTTGATGTGGCAGAGTTGAAGAAGTTAAGATTTTCACTGGGTGTGACGAGGATGGACAGGATTAGGAATAAGTATATTAGAGGCTCAGCCCAGGTTGGAAGGTTTGGAGACAAAGCCAGAGAGGCAAGATTACGTTGGTTTGGACATGTGCTGAGGAGGGATGCAGAGTATATTGGGAAAAAGATGCTAAGGATGAAGCTGCCAGGTAACAGGAAAAGATGGAGGCCTAACATAAGGTTTATGGATGTGGTGAGAGAGGACATGCAGGTGGTTGGTGTGACAGAGCAAGATTCAGATGACAGGAAGAAATGGAAACGGTTGATCTGTTGTGGCGATCCCTAACGGGAGCAGCCGAAAGAAGAAGTGGAGTTCTGTTAAATTATACCCTTTTCTTCATTACTGAAAGCTACTTTGGTGTTTCCTGTTCTTAAGTGTGGTGACAGACATTAACCTGAGAGTTGAATTGGTTTTGTGTCCTCTTTATTGACAGTTAGCATGGTTTTAGAAAGGGACACAGAACAGACACTGCTGTCCTAAATTTGACAGGGGCTCTGTTATTTACCTCTTTGGTTGCATGGCTGTCAGAACTTGTTCCTGTTGGCAAAATTCTGCTGTGCCGATCTGTATATCACATGCCAATAGCCTCACTTTTAAGCAGGTTTTGACCCATTCTTGTGTAACTCCCCTAATCTGGAGCTCTCCAGTTCATGAATGCCAAGAGAATAATTGTGAGCTTTGAGAGTACAGGCCACTTAGCTTAACATTCTTTGGCTCAGATCTGTTAATTCAGTTTTCTTTTTAACATTTGTTCCTGTTTTAAGTTTTTAAGTTAGGTGTGTTGTTGATCGTTAGGTACCAGTACACAGAGCCAGAGTTACCTGAATTGGCACCCAGGGCAGTTCCCCAGAATGCTGACCCCCTTCCTGTATCAAAGGGGGAGGATCACAAAAAGAAAAAAAAAAAAGTAATCCTTCCTAGAAAGTTGAGGACTGAAAAAATCCTTTGAGACCCTCTGTAATTGAGGGTCAAAAAGACAGAAAGAAAATAAAACATTTTCCACTGCTCTGAAAGCGTTGGCAAACTCTTTGCTACAGTTCCAAAGCCAGCCTGCCACTAAAGCACATGCATTAATTCATGCATTTAAACAGCCATAATATTGCCCAATCACACCCCCTAGCAGCTTATGGTTGGAGCATCCACCCACTTCATCTTGCCTGTAGGTGCAGTATATAATGTTTTGTGTGGACTTTGCAAATTAGCATACTTTGAGATTTATTATTGTTGAAACCCATTTCTTCCTTGTCATCAGTATTTAAAAAAAAAATGAGTACTTTCAGTCACAAACTAGTATGTATAGCAGCTTCACAACTGAAGTGCACTGTCTATCTTGGCCCTTTCAGTGAAACCAGTGTACGTGCCTTCTCTGAACTGCAATCACAGTGGATATGGATGGCGATCAATATAGAAGATGATGGCTGGCATCACCCTAAGCAATGTCTTCCACTCAGAAAGGCTCTATTTCACAAGCAAATTATGTTACCTCTGGAAATGGTCATTTCTTTACCTTCTAACAAATGCTTGCTTCCAATGTCAGTCCTCACCATCAAGTATGATAATTTAGTAGTGGTTGTCCCAATACCTGACCTTGCCTCAGGTTTTTAGGAAAACTTGCCTGCAGTTGATCCTCCCCTGTATTACCAATTGCAGGGACAGGCCTTGCAAAATAGGCATCAGTGGTCCCATCACCAGCCTTTAGCCTTGCAGGCACTAGGCCTTCTTGCATTGCTTCATCTTGTAGTATGTCCTTCGGTTCATCTGTTGCAGTATTCATAACATGAGGGAGGTCCCTGCCATAGCCAATATACAAAAGATTTCACTACTGTAGGGTGCATGGTACGTCACACATAGACTGCGATCAGATGTTTGCCATAAAAGTGATGTACACGCACACCATCCTCAGAACTTCTCTGCCGTAGATTCCAATGTACGATCTGACTCCAAATCATTTGTGTTGCTTCAAATTTCAGATAATTGCTGTGTTGGGGAATTTTTTTACTTTTGCTGCTGTCTTTGGTTAGGGCTCATGTTACCCAAGAAGGGCAAGTGCCACTGTGGATGACAAATTCCACACAAGGATAGCCACCTCCAGTGCCTGTTCTGTCTAGGCCCAAGCCACGACCACAAAAGCTGCTCTGTTTGCCAGACATTTGTGCTAATGACTTTAAGGAGTACCTTATCCTCCCTTGCTATCTACCTTGAGAATCGGTGCTTAAAGCTGCTAGCAAAAAGTGCTATGGAGGGATCTCCAGGGCCCGAAGCTGAGTCTAGTTTGAAGTGGAAGGCCAGGAAGCAAAGGCCTGAACTTCTGCTGGGTCTCTGGATACTGACGTCTCTCTTGAGGTGGAGGACAGCCCGGAGACATGCCTGGTTCACAGCTCAGATCTTCAGGCCGAGCCTGACGTCCAGGCCACCTTGGATCTGAGCACTAGCATGTCCGCAGAGGCCGAGCAGGCATCTATGCTGGATGCCTGAAGGGAACCATGGCTTGTGATTACTGATGGCCCTAAGGGGATTCCACAGCTCCTTGTTAGGGAAGAGGATTGTGACCTGATCGAATGTAGACCTACATTGGGCCCTCATACCATGTATAAAGCAGACCTGCATGGGAAAAAAAAAAAAAAAACAAGCATTTGTCTCCACCAAAAGCACCTGTTAGCAATTGGCAGGAATTCCCTCAGGGCCTTTTCAATGCCCTTATGTCACTTAAGCCTCCTCAAGTTTTACAGCTCCCCCACTCAGTACTGTTTCTCCACTTAAAAGAACAATGGAAGAGGATACTTTATGAGGAAGAGGCGTTTTCAGAGGCTGAATCCCTGGCTTACTCTTCTCAAATCCCTTCCCCTCTGGCTTATGCCTACCCTGAAGAGGAATAAAATGGTACAGACTCATCTGTGGAAGATCTGTCCTTTGGAGAGACCCTAGCTAAGATGAGAGACCACTTTAAATGGGGTAGCACCCAAGTTTTTGAAGTTCAAAAATGATACTATGACCGATTACAAGTGCAATCACCAATCCCATCCGCTGTCCCTTCTGTCTTGTCTGCCTTTCTCAGTGCTTTTGCCTCAGCTTCACAGGCACCAGATTCCCAGCCACGTGCCCCCAAATACCAGACCACTTCTACAAGGTCCCAGAGGACTGCAAGTTTCTCTTCAGGTGTTCTTCTGCAGACCCTTCTGTAATTTCTGTAGCCTCTGACAATCGATCAAAATTGATGCCCTCCACTCCCTTCTTGCCATCTGACAAGGATGGTAGGATCCTGGATAGACTAGGCAAAAAAGTATACACCTCTGGCACTGTAGCATTCAGGGCCATAAATTACCAAATAAGCATGACAGAATTCATTTTAGAACTTATGTCCCAACTTTCACAGGTAAGTGCAGACTTACCTGACAGAAAATAAAATCTTGGCTACTTCTTTGCTTGGTGCTTCTTCTGATGTAGCATGTCACTCCATCAAATGAAGCTATGATGCTGCAGAGGCCTGCACCAGAGCAACTGCCTCTGGGTCAGTCATATGAAGATTTTCTTGACCAAGACTTCAGCTCTTACCTGAAGACATAAAAGCCAAACTAAATGGATACTGCTCTGGACAATTCTGCCTTGTTTGGGCATGCAGAGGCTAAGCTGTTGGTTCCCTATTACCAGATCGCAGACACAGTTTGTTGAATGCATCTTGATCGAACTGACAACAGCAAAAAGGCAAAATAGCGAAGCGGCTTTTCAGCGAATTCTTTCCCTGGGAAAGAATTTGCTTGGCCGCTTTTGTTAGTTTGCCGTTTTCGGCACTGTAGTGTGATCTTGGAGTTGGTATATTTAAGTAGGGGTGTGTGGGGGGCTCAGTCCCCCCACGTCGGGAAGTGTGGGGGGTTGAAGCCCCCCTCATTATGTAATGTTTTAAAGTTTTTTTTTGTTTTATTTCGGAACAGTGATGTTTTAATCGCTGTTCTGAGGTTTCGACATTGTAAGCTTTCGCTTACATGGGGTCTGTTATTTATCGTTCGCTTTTGTAAGCGTGAGATAAGATAATATAGACCCAAGCTGTTCAAATCACTGCAGGAGAAGGGTGAGGAACTGCAGGAATTGAAACATATTTATGTTTCCTCAGTATCCAAGTTCCAAAGAAATTATCCTGCAAAGCCTTTCTTTGTGCGTAGATATTCTTGTCACACAGAACCCAGAACAAAAAAGAATGACAGGAGACCACAACAGGCTAGGGCCCCACCAGCAACTCTGCCACCTAAGCAGGCTTTTCCAGACAAGCCATCCTGTCTTTGATTGCTTTCCCCCTCCCACCCATACCCCACTTTCCCAGCACCTACCCCTGCCAGCCTGGGAAAGCATAAACCAAGATGCCTGGATCCTCTCAATTGTTCAAAAAGTGTGTGTGGGATCAGCTACCCTCCTTCAGGGACATCCCTCAATCTCCCAGGGAACAACTTGCCTTTTTCCCACCAGCTCTCTTAGAATTATTGAACCAGGAGACCATTCAGAGTGCCCCCAAAAAACAAATAGACCAATGATTTTATTCCAGGTTGTTTCTGGTGCCCAGGAAGAAAGGTCCCTGGAGACCCATCCTCGTACTGTCCCATCTCAATACCTTCCTAAGAGTACCCACTTTCTGCATGCTGACCCTCAAGACTCTGTTCCCACTCATTCTGCCCCAACCTTCATGATTACCCTGGATATCAAAGATGCATATCTGCACATTCCCATCCATCCCAACTACAGGAAGTTTTTACGCTTCTCTGTATCATCATGGCATTTTCAGTTCTTTGGCTTGCCCTTTGGGCTTTCTACCGCACCTGGAGTCTTCACAACATGCCTTGCTCCCGTGATTGCCCACTGCAGACTCCAGGGAATACACGTCTTTCCATATCTGGATGACCTTCTCCTTGTGGTTACCTGCACAGAGGAGTTGGAAGTAAATATTGCCTTTACCATCAATCTTCTACAAAATCTGTGGTTCACCATAAATAAAAAAAAAATCAGTTCTCATCCCTTAACAGGATCTAATTTTCCTGGGGTGCAGGATACAAACATATCTTATGAGGGTCTCATTTCCCCCACAAAAGGTACAGGACCTCATCCTTTACTTACAAAACATTCTACTGGTTTATCACATTACAGCCAGAGAATTCCTTAGTTTCTTGGGCCTCATGGCATCCACCTTTCCCATGCTCCCCTTAGCCAAACTCCACATGAGAAAATGGCAATGGTATCTAAAGTCAGTTTGGATGCAACACCAGCACCCCCTTAGAACTTTCCATTCCTCTCATCCCCTGTCTGAAGTGGGAACATCAGTGGTGGATACATCATGTCACTCAACCCAGGACTACCCATACAATGCCTGAGACGTAGGTTGGGAAGCAACATTCAACCACCTGAAAGTGCAAGGGATCTGGTCCCTCTCTCAATTGAAGGAACACATCAGTGTAAGGGAGATGAGGGTGCTGCTACTGGCCATGCAAGCTTTTGACCCCTTATTCCATCTGGGACCTCTAAAACTGTTCACAGACAATATGACAGTCCTCTGGTATGTGAACAAACAGGAGGGTCATCTATTATGCTGACTTGGCTGTTCAGACTTGGGAGCTGGCAGTAAGATTCCAGGCAACCCTTTAGGCAGTGTATATCCCATCCTCAAAATTATATGGCAGATTACCTCAGCAGGTCCAAACACCATTCCACGAATGGATGTTTCAAAGGGATGTTTCTAAACACTGTCCACCAGTGGGGTAGTCCTCAAACAGACCATCTGATTTTGTCAGTCCACTTAATCCTTGACACTGGGTTCAGTTCCGAATATCAGAACTGACTTTGCCATTATTCCAGCTTGTTCCCTTCAGAACTCTCGAGCTAAACTTTTACCCATAATGCTTCTTGATTGATTATCTCAGATCTCGTTTTCTGCTTTTAGTTCCTGATGCAGCTATCAAAACAGCTCTTGAGCAAGCTAATTCTTTTTTATTATAAGTACTGTTTCTTTTCAGTTCCCTTCTCTAGTGACTTCTTTTCCCTTTTTACTTATACCCAGCTCCTTGTTTGCTACTTTTCTTCGTAACACGAGTGTGCTTCCCCTTTTATATACCATTGTTGGCATTCTTTCACACTTTCTTTACTGTTAGATAAATCTTCTGTACCACTGTTGGTACAAGTTTCTCTTTGAAAAATATATATTTCAAATCTTTCTTACTTTCTGCTTTTCATTCTGTATTTTCATTGACTAATGGCTGATAAACAAAAGGGAACTTTTGGTTTCAAGAGATCAGACATACATTCCTTATGTGTGTATTGTTTGGGCCTGGTGCACCTTCAGGAAGACTATGCCATCTGTCATGGTTTCAATCACCAGGCCGTTATTGAGAGAAAGATCAAGCTCATCCTAAAAGGCCTTATTAAAACTTCTCACATCTATTCCTTCAAAATCCAAAATGGACTTTAGCTGCCCTTCTACTACTACTACTACTTCTTAATCATCCAGGCATGGACATTCCAAGAAGAGAGGAGTAGCTCGGTGCTGACAGTATCTTTGGCACCATTACCTAAATTTCCTAAGACTTCCTTGGTTCCTACAGTTTCTTCAGAACCTGCAGGGGAAAAGGCTTTACTTTTGGTACAATTGGTACCTTCTACTGCACCGACAGCTTTGGCACCAACAACTACAACTACTGCTATTACTACTATGCCTACTACTATTACAGAACAGATATCTTCAAAATCAAAAGAATTTTTCTTTAGAGATTTACCACATACTGGGTATTCCTCCTCAATAGACCCTTTCGTAGACCGATCTCCAAGACCTTTCTTGGAGAAACCCAGATCCCGGTCGGTCTCTTCGGTCCATTCCACCAAGAGCCTCACAGAGTCTGATATCTTGAGACTGGTGGACCAGCTCGTGGCAGTGAGGGGATTGTCCACTTCTACAATTACTAGTATATCTGGCTCTGAAACCTTATCTATCTCCATGCCATTGATTGTTCCTCCTCTGACTCCAGCCGAGGCTTCAGATATACTGGTGCCAATAGTCCCAGTTTCAACTGGTTCAGTGCCAATCAGAGTTCCTTCTCTGGCACTACAAATAGCCTTGAGCTCTTTTTGTTTCTGTCGGAACCAGAGCCCTCCCAGCGTGACAGCTTCATTGCTGGTTCTGGGAGGCAGGGTTTCACTCTGGTGTGTCGGAGCTATTCATGCTCGTCAGAGCATCAACACACATTAGCTTGACACTGGCTTCAGAGGCTTCCTCCTCGGTGCGGGATGGGACCTCAGTTCCGAAGGAGTCAATTTTGGTTCCAGGCTCCCATTCCTCTATGGGGGGCCTGCCTTCCAGGCCATGAAGAGGGCCTTGTCCATTGCAGGCACACAGTCGACACTTCTTTTATTGGATCAGCAGCCCTGCCCTTTCCCTTGCCCAGAGCTTCCTCCAGCCTCTAACCTGGGACAGTGAGCACAGAAGCCTCAGGATCCAACCATAAGGCTAATGTCCTCTTCAGATACCTTTTCAGCCCATCCCACTGAAGAGGTACCTCTGAAAAGGAAGTGCAAGAGTCTTTCACTGAAGTTACCAACTTCGATGAAGGGGATGGCTTCCCAAGGTCACCCCTGGAAGATGTCTCCTTCAGAGACATTCTAGATCCTGAAACAGAGGGGTGACAAGACTTCCCTTCAGCCTTTCTGAGAGGAATTGGTATACCTAGAGGCTTTCTGTGCTTAACCGTCTACCTCCTGGATCTCTTCAGCTGCAGAAAATCTGATTAAATTGATCGCTCAGTGGGTATAGAAGATACCTGATTCTTATCAAGCCTATCCAAATGAGACCAGATCGTATTTTGTCATTGCCTGAAGATCATCAGCACTGGGTGAAAGGTATACCAGTGGATGCCATGGTGATAGCAGCAGCCACCAAAAAGGAGCTTGCTGATGAAAGTCCTACTATTGATCCTCCTAATAGAGAGTCTACAATGATGGATAGATTTGGGAAGCGTGTATATGCTTCATCAACCTTCGCACTAAGGTCCTTGAGTTACATGGCACGTTTCGCAAGACTTAAGTGAGATCTGATTAAAGAACTGTCAGATACTCTGACAGGAGCGGTAGATGAAGAGGTTAAAGAAAAGGCAACTTCTCAGCTAGCAACTCTAGATTCTGTTTGCACCTCGTCCATGAGGCTTATTGCTCATGCAGCCGAAGGCACGATGAGCGCAGCAGGTTCAGACGTAGCCATTAGGAGACGCACCTGAATGCACTTATGTGAATTCATGGAGCCATTTAAGTCTTTTTTATGAATGCTCCGTTTGATGGAACATCTCTTTTTGGCCCCAAAGTTAAAGATTCTCTTGTCAGATGTGAGAAAGTTGGAAAGACCCTTTCTGCTGTGGGCATATGCTTCTCCACTCCTCAACAGCCTTACTCCAGGAAACAGAGAAGTGGGAAGCTATAGTTCAAGAAATCCCAAGGACCTTTCCATGACTCACAAGGCAATGATATTCCCCGGGGCAGAGTGGGGCGTAACAATGGAAGACGCCATCCACAAGGCAAAGGTGGCCTGCAAAATCAGGGTTCCAGGGATTCTTTCCCTGGTAGCTCTTATCATCGCTTTTGAAAGGAGGCCAGATTGCTGTCCTCTAGAGGCAGTCTGGGGATGATTATCCCTGCACCTTTCTGCCTGGCTAACGATAACAATGGACAAATGGGTGCAAAGGGTCATAACCAGAGGTTACAATATTCCTTTTTCAGAAAAACCCAGAAAACTGATGACCATCCTGAATGTTCCACCCATTCACAGGGATGCAGCAGTCCTAGAAATTCAAAAACTGCTCGAAAAAAGAGTCATCCAAGCAGTCCCACCAGACCAAATAAGATCCAGAGTTTACTCAGGATTCTTTTTAGTGCCAAAGAACACAGGAAACTGGAGACTGAATTTGGATCTCAGTCAGCTGAACAAATCAGTTCGACAAATCAAATTCCAGATGGTCACAGTTCAGTCTGTACTTCTGTTCTTAGGAAAAGATGGTTGGATGTGCTCAGTAGATCTTCAGGATGTGTATTATCATATAAAAATGGACAAGTGATCCAGAAGATTCTTGCGCGTCCGGTTGGGAGCCAGTCGTTATCAGTTCCAAGCCCTGCCCTTTGGTCTCACCACAGCCCCCAGGGTGTTTACCAAATGCACAGCAGTGGTAGTAGCCCATTTCAGACTTCAAGGATTCTGGGTGTTTCCTTACCTAGATGACTGGCTCCTCACTGCTCCCGCCAGGCATCTACTCTTGCAGGCCAGAGACTACATTCCTCAGTCTTGTTCCTCATTGGAAATCACTATAAACTACGAAAAATCCCATCTCTAGCCAGCACAGCAATTGGAATTCATAGGGGTGATACTAAACACAACCACTTTCATTGCATCTCTTCCCCCAGAAAGACTTCTAAGAAAAAGATCACAAGTCGGTCAGATTAGTCGCAACAAAAAGGTGGCTGCAGGACTGTTTCTTCAGGCTGTCTAGGATCAGTGGCAGCCTCCATCACTTTAGTTCACCTTGCGCGATATCACATGCGGATTCTTCAGTGGCTCTTGGCTTCCCAATGGTTGTTACTGAATCAGCCAGTGTCCTATCTGATAATAATCACCAATTCATACAAAAGAGACTTGAGCATGGCTTCACTCCAACGAAATTTTGTTAGGCAGACCTTTTCCATTTTTGTTGCAAAAGCATGGAATACCATCACCATAGACATTAGGACCACTGAAAAATAATAAAAAAAAAACTCCTCTGGTCCCATTTACATTGTTCTTGGTTATATAATTGTTCTAACCTGGATAGCTTCATTTAATTAGATCATATCATACCTTAACCTTCTACAAAAGCTTGCAGCAACTTCTTTCTATACTCTTAAGAAATGTGTGTTTACTGTACGAGCCACTGATGAATGTAACCAAATGACTGAACAAAATGTCCTTTCAACTGTATTATTTATTGTAACACACTGTGCTCCTTATAGTATATTTAATTTTGTGCTCCTTTCTTGGCCTTGAAACTGTACTTTATTAACTTTTGACTCTGTACTTTACTTTATTAACGTGTATTGTATTTACTGTATTTGCTGTACTAATCTTTGTGGAGCTTTTCTCCCCAGGCATCCGCTGAAAATGAGATCCATGCCCAGTTGGACTTTCCCTGTAAATAAATCTCAAGTAAAAATAAAAATTTCGTTCCTCCTCAACTTCAAGCTGTAGTGACCATGGACATTTGCCAGATAGGGTGTGTGTGTGTGTGTGTGTGTGTGTATGTGGGGAGGCATTTTCTGGGAAAGACAGTCCAAGGCATTTGTTCCCAGCTGGAGGCCAATTTGCACATCAGTATTCTGGAGATGAGGGCAGTACTGTTAACATTTCAGGCATTCCAAGACACTCTCCCCTTGGGAACGATTGTGATTCAAACATATACCATGTCAGTAGTCTGTTAGATCAACAAGCAAGCGGGAACTGATCTTACCCTCTTTGTTGAGAAGCACTCAGAGTATGGCAATGGGCAATTTCATCTGACTACTTTCTAATTGCTGTACTTATTCTGGGGAGCTCCAGCATGATTGTGGACAAATTGAGGAGGACTATTCTAATGCCTCATGAATGGTCTTTCAATCCGTTGGTGGCGGAAAAGATATTCCACCACTGGGGCCAACCCTGCTGTGATCTCTTTGCACCCCCCTGAACAACAAGTGCAGCAGATACTTTGCCCTAATTCCCCCTCTGGGGAGTCACCCATATATGTTGTCCTTCACAACTGGCCCCCCACGGTCTATTTTATCCTTATCCCCCAATTCCTCTCATATCCCAGTTTCTAAAGAAAGCCAACAGGTCGAAGAACAGGATAATTCTCATTGCCCCATTCTGGTCTTGACAGATATGGTTCCCTTTTCTTTGGCCTCTTCTTGTTCGGAAACCTTGGACTCTGGACCCAGATCCACACCTGTCTTATCTGGATGGGCTAGTTCATCCAAATCTTCAAAATCTCAAGCACACTGCATGGCTTCTCCAGTTCCAGTGATTGCCAGGCATTCTACCCTCACTTCCCCAGTTCAGAGAATTGTTCTAGCTTCCCACAAACCTTCGACTAGAAGGTTGTACCTCAGCAAGTGGCAAAAATGTACAAAATGGGCTTCAGAGTCTAACCTCAGTCCTTTATCAGCACCTATTGATAAGGTCTTGCAATTTTTAACATTGCTTTTTGAAACAGGGGCATCTGCCTCAACCATATGAGTGCATCTACCTGCAGCCTCAAATTTTCACAGTGGTTTGAATGGCACAACATTAATGTGCCACAAGCTTTGATGCTCAGACCCACATACAAAGACCTTTCTGCTCCTTGGGAACTTGAACCTGGTACTTCAGTCTATTAGTTCCCCTTTTGAAACTTTTGCAACTTGTGATTTGAAGTTTTTATCTTGGAAAACATTATTGCTGGTAAGTATTACTTCTGCAAGGAGGACATCTGAACTACAGGCCTTATCTTGCAACCCCCCCCTTACCTTATTTTCCATAAAGACAGGGTTTCCTTGCGTACAAATCCTTCCTTTCCACCAAAGATAGAGTCTGAAACCAATATCAACCAGACTATTCAACTTCCAGTTTTCTTCCCCATCTACTCAAGCAAGGGTGAATATTGTTTACATTTACTGGATGTGCATAGACAATTGCTTTTTTACCTTCACAGAACAAAGGAAGTCAGAAAATCAGATCAGTTGTTTGTTTCCTTTTGTTCTGCTACTATGGGAAATCCAATGGTTTAAAGGCTATAACTTTCATTTATAACAAAAAGAAAGTGAAACTACCATGATATATTAAAGTACATTCAACAAGGGCAGTAGCCGCTTCTGCAGTCTTTCTTTCCAGAGCTTCTATTGATGATGTTTGTGCAGTGGCTACTGGGAATCCCCTCATACCTTTGTCACTCATTACAAGCTGGATCTGGTCTCTAGGGGATGAACGTCATTTGGCTCGATGGTGCTCAGGAATATTCTTCTCTGAGACCTCCCAGGATTTCGGTAGCTGTGGACTCTCTCCCACTGTCAAGGATTAAGTGAAGGTTGACAACATCAGATAAAGAAGTTATGTCATAACGTTCCATCTGTGTTGTCAATCTTCACTTATCCTTGACATCCCCGCCCTCCATCCCCCTGTCATTCGGTTTCTTGGTGGAACAGATAGTTACCACAACATTGGCTTTCCCCTTTAGCAATATAGATATGGTCTCTGGTCTGTTACTTCCTGTCTGTCATTTTTTATGCAAACTCGATCTGAGGTAATCCTGCAAGGAGTATTATGGATAAAAGCTTTGCTTGAGAGTTCTGGAGGGAGTGACCTGGAATACCGTCCGAGTCAGTTCCTATATTTGGAACCTAACCCACTGTCGAGGATAAGTGAAGATCGACAACACAGATGGAATGTTATGACATAACTTCTTTTTTTTTTGCCTCACTCATGAACAGACAGCTTCCACCGTATTATGCCAGGGAGCCCCATCCTCTGGCCTGGAAAGTGGACACCCTGTCTTCATCTTGGAAGGAGATGTTTTTATATACATTCCCTCCCCTTCCCCTCATACCAATAGTCCTGTCCGTGATTCAGCAGTACAAACCAAAAATCTTGCTAGTGACTCCCTTTTGGCCAAGACAGCACTGGTTCTCCTCTCCTGCATTTAGTCAAGGGCAATCACCACAAGTTACCTTACCGAGTGGACCTCCTCATAAAAGACAAAGGGGCCCTCATCCATCCACACTTAACCCTTCAGTTGACCCTGTGAGTGATAGGGTACTAACTCCTTTCAGACACTTATTCTCTGAGGACGTGCTAACAGTCTTGCAAGAGGCAAGGAAACCAAATACCAGAAAAGCATACTTAGTAAAATGGAAGAGATTTTCCATCTGGTGTCTGAAACTAAATCAGGACCCATTAACAGTGGAAATTCCCCTGGTTTTGACTTATTTGTGTGAATTGCTTAACACTGGTTTGGCTTACTTTTCAGTAAAAGCGCATAAATCAGCCATATCTGCTTATCTGCCTCTATCTCCCCTTTAGCTACCAGATTTGAGGCAAAACAATTTCTTAAAGGCATTCTACACATTAGACCTCCCAGGAAATCTATTCCGCCTCCCTGGGACCTTAAGTTTGTTTTGGAAAAGCTGAATCTCCCACCCTATGAGCCAGCTTCCTCAGCTTCTCTTCAGCACTATTCCTGGAAAACTGCGTTACTCCTAGCCTTATCTTCAGCCAGATAGGTGTTTGAGCTACAGCCCCTTATAGCATCTTCACCTTTCCTAATCTTCCACAAAGACAGGGTCTCCCTGCACACAAACCCGTCATTTATGCCTAAGGTAGTCAACGACCTGTCCCTAAATCCGTCCATACACTTTTTTCCCCTTCTCCCCAGAAATCTAGTGAGAGGATCTTCCATACATTAGCTGTCCACAGTCAACTTAGATTTTATGTAGACAAAACCAAGGCTGTTAAAAAGTTAGATCAGCTTTTTGTTGGGCTGTGTTCAAGCAGACTGTTTCCTCCTGGATTTCCAATACTGTTTCCTTCTGCTACACTCACCATGGTAAGACTCCCTTCCCCTGTTAGGGCTCATTCCACCAGTGCTGTTACTCATCTGGGGCATTTTTCAAAGGGATTGGACACCAACTCAATTCTTGAAGCAGCTATGTAGACTTCAGTCCATACCTAAACCAAACACTGTAAATTAGATGTAATTTCTAAATCTAGAGCAGGATTTGCCAGAGCCATACTGCAAGGCTTCCTGGAAAGCTCTTCAGCTACTTCCTCCTCCCTTACTTTGAGCTTTGGTATTCTCTCTCATGTTATGAATACTGAAACAGATCAATAGAAGAACGTAGAATAGTTGTGTAAAATCTTACCATAACGGTAGATGTCCTCTTCACTGTTGCAGTATTCCTATCCTTCCCCCTGGTCTTGCTTCTTCTTGGATGATTCTTACTCTACTTCCTTAGGTTGGCATTCCTCTTGGGGCAGTCAGTTCTGAGGAAGGTGCGTGCGTACGTACGTCACTTTTATGGCAGACGTTCAATTGTAGCCTACTTGCGACATACCACACATCTTAGTAATGTGAAAAACACCAAAATCATGAAAACCAGAATAAACTTCAGAAAAAAAACATGAAAAAAAGACAAAATAATGACTGTCCACACAGATAAAAAGTTAAGCGCTTTCTTTCATTTTAATCACAACAAACTTCTTCAGAACTGACCAGTAAATCAATTAGTCAAGTTTAAATACATTTGATTAATAAATAAACCAAATGTTCTTTCATCTAATTATTAATTAATACATACCATTTTCTTAAAGGCAAAAATATCAAATGTGAAATATAACACTTGACATATGTATGACATAGCACATACAAATGTGTGCCTACTATAAAAATGTTTGTCAAATAAACTGTTTAATAGTGAAGTCTATTATTTAAAAGACATTTAAGGTCTCATTTAGACCAGGAATGTGATCTGCCCTAAGGAAAACCTGTCATCTAAGCTCCTTGTTTTCCAGGACATTGTTGAATTCTGTAACAAATGGAGTCAAATGTATTTCATCCAACACAAAAAATACAAATTTCTTGGTTAGAACAGTCCAAAGCATGTCTGGCTAAAGCATTGTTAGTGTCCTTATTTCTAATAGCCATACAATGTTCATAAATCCTTTTATAAAGGGCTCTAGTTGTTTTCCCCACATAAAAATTATGACAGGTGGAGCACGTAGCCAAATGTACTACCCCCATACTTTGCAGTTGTATCTGCCTTTACTAACCACCATTTTATTAATGTGTGGAAAAATATATTTTTTGATGAGTCGATGAACCTGCATTGTTTGCAGTTATAACATGGGTAGGTGCCAGTGGCTCCTCTAGCAGTTTTGTGTTCTCCTATTTCTAAAATAGACTTTACACTTACAACCTTTTTATAAATGAATTGTGGGTGGTGGAATGGACCTACTGATGAGTTGTCTATTTTTGGATGATATGAACAGACACAGGATGGGACTGAAGTTCACTTTAAGTGAAGTTGGCACGAATGTGCACTTCTTGGACTTGAATATAAATATGAATCTTGAAGAAAAAAAGATTCATCAGTACGGTGTTCAGAAAGGACACCTATACTAACAATTTGCTTCATTTTGAGAGTGGTCATCCTTTGTTCATGAACTTGAACTTGGTCAGAGGACAAATTATACGCTTTAGTATATTAATTTCAGACAACGAAAACTTAATTTGTGAGGCAAACAAACTTATTTCCATGTTTGTCCATAGAGGGTATCCATATGAAAAGCTGAGGGAAATTTTCGAGCAGATATTATTGGTTAGGATGGAAAAGTTCCCACCAATTTTAACTAGTGGGTTTGTTACTAACAACAACAGTGGGAAAGTAAAAGGAATGGACTGTGCCTTTCCTGTTCCTATTAGTATTGACTGTCACAGTATCAAACAGGTAATTTCCAACAACTGGAAAGTTATTTTGGGAAACCGAGACTTAGCTAGAGTACTAGGGGACCACCCACACTTCATTTATAAAAAGGCTGCAAGTGTAAAGTTTATTTTAGAAATAGGAGAACACAAATTCCTTTGTAAAAGGATTTATGAACATTGTTTGGCTATTAGAAATAAGGACACTAACAATGCTTTAGCCAAACATGCTTTGGAGTGTTCTAACTTCAAGAAATTTGTATTTTTTTGTGTTGGATGATATAGATTTGACTCCATTTGTTACAGAATTCAGTAATGCCCCGGAAAAAAAAGGAGCTTAGATGGCAGGTTTTCCTTAGGGCAGATCACATTCCTGGTCTAAATGAGACCTTAAATGTCTTTTAAATAATAGACTACACTATTAAACAGTTTATTTGACAAACATTTTTATAGTAGGCACACATTTGTATGTGCTATATGCTTTTTATACATATGTCAAGTGTTATATTTCACTTTTGATATTTTTGCCTTTAAGAAAATGGTATGTATTAATAATTAGATAAATGGATATTTGATTGGTTTATTTATTAATCAAATTTTGTATTTAAACTTGACTATTTGATTTACTGGTCAGTTCTGAAGAAGTTCATTGTAATTAAAACAAAAGAAAGTACCACACATCCTACAGTAGTGAAATCTTTTGTGTACTGGCTGATGTCGGATTGCCTACAGCGGAGATCTCCCTCATGTTATGAATACTGCAACAGGAAAGAGAAGGACATCAATTGTTATGGTAAGGTTTTACACAGTTATTCTTTCTTTGGTATTATGACCAGATTTATGTACCCTGATGATGGTCTTCCAGAATTGGGCACAACTCTGTCCCTGTTTCTGACACACGCATCAGATGTAATTCGTGTTTCACTGTTCAAGTCATTATATTTGGGTTATCTGCTGGCAGTAGCCCTCAGTCGGCCTGATTAACAAAGTCTTGGGTCCTACGTCGGTTGCTGTCTCTTCTTCCATGACGTCAGGTCGTCAGGGGTATAAAACATGCAGCTGACGTCATTACATCAGTCTTTCTTGCCGTGCGGTGCCCGAGGCAGAAGCAGTTCGCAAGTGCCAGTCGGCCGACAGCTGAAATTTTCGTTTTCAAGTTTCAGAACCGAAGTCTTCAACTAAATGCTAAGTACCCCGTTGGGGAAACTTTTTCTTGCTCTAAACCGATGTCAGTAAAAGTAAATAATTACATTTCTTGTGGAAAGCAAATATCTCATAAATATTTTCATTTGTACTGTATTCCTTTTTCCTAGGCCCTGACCACGATGTACCTCGCTGTTGGTTTTGTGCCTTATTTAAACCACGAACTATCAGTTGTCGGTATCTTTGCACTTCTAAATATTTTAGTGCTCTGTTCAATTATCCTGATATGTCTTCGGTAAGTCATCCGACTACCGAAAGTCTGAAAAAACACAAAGATAAAGACAGAGACAGGCTGCCCAATTCGCCGGTACTCAGTGAGGCGCTTTTGCAGCCCCTGATACCCGCTACTTCAGATTTGCAGGCCACTACTGAGACCCATTCGGAGTCTGGTATGCCGAGAGATGCTTCAACTGTGGAACCTGCGGATGTCTCTACCTTGGATGGGTCCGGAGCCGCTGTGCAGGCACCGGCTTCTGAGGGTGTATTCAGGCCTACTGACTTGCATATTAAACCGTTGCCATCTTTCTTCTTCAAGGCCTAAAACTCGAACCATGCCTAGAAAACTGACACCCAGACCACATGATCAGGCCTCTATGCCTAAAAAACAAATGATAAGAATGGCTGAAGACCTTATTACATTAATCAGGGGAAGCCAACCTTCCCCCTCTAAGAGACGTAGGACTGAGTTTGCTTATGATACTTCTAACCAGGATTCTGAAATTTCTGTTTCCTCTGATGACCAGGATTTACCCTTATCTACCTGTGAGGATTCTGATACTGAGGACACTATTCCATCTGCTTCCCCCCAGAGGATTTCTCTTTTGGTGAAACCTTGCATACTTTCTGGGAGCATTTTCATTGGGAAAGTCGAGATTTCTCTGATTCTAAAAAGAGGCTTAGGGATTTCTTATTCCTGCCTCAGCACAGGCCTTTAGCTGCACCTCCTGTACTGGACATTGTTGATGATGCCTTTTCGGAATCTAGCTTGGCCCCTGACTCTCTATCTGCTGCTTCCAGAAAACCTGATAGATATTACAGGGTTCCTGACTCTCACAAGTTCCTTTTCAAAAATCCTATTGCAGATCCTGAAACCATTTCACAGGGACCCAAGGGCATTAAAGCTACTACTGCCAAAAATCCTACCCCCTCTGATAGAGACTCCAGGGCGCTGGATAGATGGGGTAAGAAGGTATACACTTCTGCAACTTTGGCCATTAGGGCCTTACTTTGGCCATTAGGGCCTTGAATTGCCAGTTTCATATGTTAATGTATCAGCAGCATATTATTGGATTGCTTAAACAGAAAATGGTGTTGATTCCTGATTGTGCTGAAGAGTAAGAATTTTCAGGATTTAATGTATTCTGCTGAGCAGGATGGTACACATACATTGCAATGTGGTTTTGATTCACTAGAGACATCTTGCAGGGCTGCGGTAACTGGGTCTGTATTTAGAAGGCATGCTCGGTTTAAGGAGCAATCCTTGCCAAATCATGTTAAAGCAAAATTACTGGATGCTGCCTGAAATCAGGACCGCCTGTTTGGCAACAAGGCAGAAGAAGTTTGTAAAAAGATGGAGGAAAAAGCTAAATCTATGCAAACTGTTACAGATTCTTTACAAGTACAACCTCCAAGATTTAGTAGGCATTGGTCTTCTAAGAATTGGTCCTTTCCTGCCTCTTCCAGACCTTCTCAATCCAAGCCCAGATCCAGCAGAGCACCCAGGCTTCAGTCCCTGGGGACGCAGAGGACTAAGCAGTGGGGGGCTTCTACTTCCAAATCTGGGAGTAGTAAAACTCCCCCCTATGGTATACTGTCTCAATGACTTCTTTTTAAAACTTCCAAGCACTTCTCAACTGACTGCCCCCTTGGGGGGAAAGATTGCACTTCATGCAAAGAACTGGGGACTCATTACCCAGGACAATTGGGTTTTTAAAAATAGTGTCCCAAGGATACAGATTTCAATTCCACACATTACCAACTCCAAGCGGTTGGCTGGATCTACCTCCAAATCAATGGGCAATGGCCCAAAAGCAAGATGTCCTTCAAGGATGCATCTGCAGTCCTTACATATGGGTTGTCCTGCCTCAGGCAGCCCTTCGGTCGGCCGGATTCCAAAGTCTGGGTCCGGCGTCGGCTGATGTCGCCCTTTCCCCGACGTCAGAGCGCCTGGGGTATAAAAGAGTCAGCCGACGCCATCTTCCCAAGTCTTTCTTGCCGCGTGGTGCCCGAAGCAGAAGCAGTTCACAAGTGCCGGTCGGCCAGCTCCTGTAAATTCAGCTACCAAGGACTTCAAAAAGCTAAGTACCCCGTTGGGGACTCTTTCTTGCCTCAGCCGATGTCAGATCAAACGCTTAAAGTTAATAATTGCTTGACTTGTGGGAAACAAATACCTCATAAGGATTTCCATTCCTACTGCCTCCCTTGCCTAGGCCCAGACCACGACGTCTCGGCCTGTACTGCCTGTGCCTCCTTTAATCGACGCACTCTTAGGCGTCGGTCGGAGGTCGCAGAGGAATTTTTTGGGGCTAGTTTCTCTTATAAAATGCCATCGGAGACTCCGACTTCTCATTTAACCAAAAAACGGAAGGACAAGGACCGACACACGCGGACCGTGGTTTCGGCTGAAACCACGCCTAGGCCTACCGTGTCTCGGTCTCGGCTGAAACCGAGTCCTTGGTACTTCCGACCATGGAAACGGTACAACCGATAGCCTCGGCCCCGGAGGCTTCTTCTGAGTCGGTTATGGATTTACCCTCGGAAACCGGTGTTCAGGAAACTACCGACACCATTCCCTTAGACAAGACTACCCCAGCACGTGGAGTAGCATGGCCCCCTGCATCCATGTCCATTAAAGCATTCACTAGGGCTAAAGCTGCTAAGCAACAAAAAACTCTGCCTCCCAAGACTATTTCTCAGGGATCCACTACAGGTTCACAGATACTAAGTTTGGCTGAGGATCTTATTTTCTTAATCAGGGGATCCCAGCCTCATCCGGACAGGGGCTCTCAACCCCCTCTAGACAAAAGGCCCAGGGCTGAGTCCGCTGATCCTCAGTCCTCTGATGAGGCCTCTGATGGCTCTGCTCTATCAGAACACCAGGAGGAGGCCTTCACGGCCTACAAGGATTCTGTTGCAGAGGAATCCATTCCCTCTGCCTCCCCTCCTGAAGAGCTGTCCTTTGGGGAGACCCTTCACTCCATGAGAGAGCATTTCCAATGGCAGGGCCAGGAATTCTCCGATTCCAGGAAGAGATTAAGGACTTTTCTTCATTTACCTCAGCATAGACCTTTGGCTATTCCTCCTGTTTTAAGTGTCATTGATGATGTGTATTCTGAGTCTAGCACTACCCCTGACACCCTTCCTCCGGCTCCTGTTAAACCCGATAGGTACTACAGGGTCCCAGACTCACATCATTTCCTTTACAAGGCCCACTCTGCTGACCCAGAAACTATTTCCCAGGGTCCTAAAGGGGTTGCAGCTGCCACAATTAAAAATCCACTCTCCTCTGAAAGGGAGTCCAGGGCTTTAGAGAGATGGGGTAAAAAAGTGTATACTACTTCCACTCTGTCTATGAGGGCTTTAAATTGTCAATTTCATATGATACAGTACCAAGAGTATTTGTTGGATGAATTGCAGAAAAAGTTGTCTTCTCCTGAACCCCTAGACCGTAAGTCACTTCAGGATCTGGTACATAATTCACAACAGGTTAGCAACCATTTCTTGCAGTGTGGTTATGATGCATTGGAAGCTTCATGTAGGTCAGCAATGACAGGTGCAGTCATACGTAGACATGCTTGGCTGAAGGAACAATCTCTGCCAGATCATGTTAAGGCTAAGCTTCTGGATGCTCCACTAGAAAAGCAAAAGTTATTTGGCTCCACTGCTCAGGAGGTCTTAAAGAAATTTGAGGAAAAGGCTAAATCTGTACAAACAGTCAAAGATTTCCTCCAGGTACAGCCACCAAGATTCAGCAGAAATTGGCCTTCTAAGAATTGGTCCTTTCCGGAAGAGAGATATCAAAGAGGCAAGAACAGGCGTGCCAGAGGTAGAGGGCAAGCTAGAGGCTCCTACAGAGGATGTCAATGGCAGCCTCCTAACCAGCGAGGTAGTGCAGGACCAACAATTCCTGCACAAGGACAGACTCAATGACTTCACCTTGATCCCGCCAACCAGGGCTCAATTAGAAGCACCTTTGGGTGGAAATTTGTCTTTATTCTCAAGAAATTGGCACAGTATTACAAGGGACAAATGGACACTGCAAATAATACACAAAGGATACAGGTTCCATTTCCATACATTACCAAAAAGCAAAGGAATGCCAAACCTGCCACCAAATCAAAGGGCAGAGGCTTTAAAACAAATTGCCAACCTATTGCAAATGAAAGCTACAGAAAAGGTTCCTCTCGCAGAACAAGGCCAAGGATTTTATTCCAGACTGTTCCTTGTCCCAAGAAAAGAAAAACAATGGAGGCCTATTCTCGATTTGTCTGCACTCAATACTTATCTCATTGTGCCAAAATTCAAAATGCTGACCCTACAGCAACTCCTTCCCATGCTGGGCAGGGGGTCTTGGCTGGTAACTCTAGACCTCAAGGAGGCATACCTGCATGTCCCTATCAGACAAAGTTGCAGAAGACACCTCAGATTTCTTGCATGTTCAGAGCATTATCAATTCTCAGCATTGCCCTTTGGCTTATCTACTGCGCCCAGAGTATTCAAGAAATGCCTGGCATCAGTAATTGCACACTGCAGAAGTCAGGGGATTCAAATATACCTGTATCTGGACGACTGCCTTATACAAGCGGACAGCCAACAAACTTTGGAAAAACACTTGAATTATGCCATCCGCCTTCTGCAGGCCTTGGGATACACAGTCAACATTCACAAGTCAAGACTTGTGCCATCCCAAAGAATAACTTTTCTAGATACAACCACCCAAATAGCTTTTCTCACAGAAGAAAAACAAAGACAACTACCGGATTACTTCAAAAATCTGACAAAACAAACTCAGATGACTGCAAGGAAAATCCTGCAGGCCCTGGGTTACATGGCATCGTCCATTCTTCGGATTCCACAAGCAAGGCTGCATATGAGAAAACTACAATGGTACCTAAGGAGTTTATGGTCTCAGCACAATCACAGCCTAGAAACTTTGATACCACTCATTCCATGCCTTCAACAGGAATTCCTGTGGTGGGCCCAAGCAAGCCAGTCAAACAGGGGTCTGCCTTTCAGCAAACCAGTAACCAGCCAAACCATTACCTCGGACGCTTCAGACCATGGATGGGGAGCACACATGGAGGACAGATGCATCCAAGGACTATGGTCTCAGAAAGAATTGCGCATGCACATAAACCAAAAGGAAATGCTGGCAGTGATACATGCAATCGAGGCCTTCAAGCACTTTCTACATCAAGGCCACCTGCTAATAAGGACAGACAATACCACAGTTATGTGGTACATAAACAAGCAAGGAGGTACCCATTCCTACCCTCTTTGCAGACTAGCAATGAATCTTTGGGAACTTTCCTAAAACTCAATATAGAACTGCAATCCCAGTTTGTGCCAGGAAAAGACAATATACTGGCGGACAGCCTAAGCAGAAATACCATGGATCCACGAATGGATGCTACACCCAGACATCTTCTTTCAGATAACACAATTTTGGGGAAGGCCGGACATAGATCTTTTTGCCTCCCACCACAATCATCAGCTGAAGAAATTCTGTTCAAGGACATACCACCCACAAGCATGGAAAGTGGACGCCCTCTCTTTCAGCTGGAATACTCTAACAGTGTATGCATTTCCACCTCTTCCACTAATGACCAGGGTCTTACTGAAAATCAGGACAGAGCAGCCAAAAGTGATTCTAATAGCCCCGGATTGGCCAAGGCAGCACTGGTACCCATTGTTACGAAGCCTGTCACACACAAAACCGTGGCCTCTACCACAATGGTCACTTCTTCTGACACAGCACAATTACAAAACTCTGCACTCCAGCCTGAAAACCCTGCAGCTGACAGCCTGGAGAATACCTTGACTCCTCACCAGGAAAAGCTATCCAAGAGAGTGAAGGATATCATCATGGAAGCTCGCAGACCTTCCACGAGAAAGGCATATTCAGCAAAATGGAAAAGATTCCACACTTGGAGCACCGCAAAGGGCCTAGATGCCACAGTGATGAGCATGGCACATATCCTGGAATACTTGGCAGAAATGCTGCACAATGGCCTTTCTTACTCTTCCATAAAAATTCATGCTTCAGCAATTTCAGCGGAATACAGTACTGATCCACCTGTCTTCTCTCATCCTCTCCTAAGGCAGTTTCTAAGAGGAATTAAAAACATCAATCCTCCAAGAAAACCACCAGTGCCTACATGGGACCTTAACTTCATGTTGGAAAAGTTGACTCTACCTCCCTTTGAACCAGCAGCATCTTCAGAGTTACAGTTCCTGTCTTGGAAGACTGCCTTCCTTCTGGCCATAACCTCAGCAAGAAGAGTATCTGAATTGCAGGCACTCATGGCAGTACAACCATTTCTTATTTTTCATCAGGACAGTCTCCTTGAGAACCAATCCTTCATTCATGCCAAAGGTGGTATCCAGGGTCTCATTGAACCAAGCTATTCACCTGCCTACCTTCTTTCCAGATCCGCAAAACAAGGGAGAAAAACTTCTGCATACCCTGGACATTCACAGACAGTTACGCTACTACTTGGACAGAACTAAGACTTTCAGAAAAACTGACCAGCTGTTGGTAGCATATGCTGCAGGCATCCAAGGCAAAGCAATTTCCAAACAGACAATTTCAAAATGGATAGGAAATTGCATTTGATTCTGCTACTCTTATCATGGAAAAACTGTGCCAGCTAACATCAGGCCTCATTCCACCAGAGCCACAGCAACCTCCACAGCCTTTTTAGAGGGCTGGCTACCAAGGACATTTTAGAAGCTGCTACATGGAGCTTCGTGCATACATTTTCCAAGCATTACAATTTGCCCTTATATTCCAGATCCAGCGCAGGCTTTGCTACGGCAGTCCTGCAGGGCATTTTAGCTACACCATCATTTTCTTAGATCCTACCACCCCCGGCTTGGCTATGGTATTCTACCCATATGTAAGGACTGCAGATGCATCCTTGAAGGACATAGTACAGTTTTGTACCTACCATAAATGTAGATGTCCGATAGGTATGCATTTGCAGTCAGGTTTTCCCTCCCTCCTTCCCCTCTGTGGTATTTTTTGGGTACTTATCCCTCTTATAGCTAGCTGGGGTTATCTATTATGGTGTATTTGTTTTTTATTACTGTGCATGTTTGGAATATTTTGCATTTCTCCAAATTTAGCCTTCCTTAGAGGGCACCTGGCATCTGGGGCAAGAAAAACTGAGGAAGATGGCGTCGGCTGACTCTTTTATACCCCAGGCACTCTGACGTCGGGGAAAGGGCGACATCAGCCGACGCCTGACCCAGACTTTGGAATCCGGCCGACCGAAGGGCTGCCTGAGGCAGGACAACCCATATGTAAGGACTGCAGATGCATACCTATCGGACATCTACATTTATGGTAGGTACAAAACTGTACTTTGTCTCTCTCTTAAGCATAGAGGCTATTCAGTTGGTACCAGAAGAGGAAAAGAGACAAGGTTTCTACTCACGATTTTTCCTGGTACCCGGAAAAGACAGTTCATGCCGTCCTGTCCTGGACCTGTCTACTCTAAACACCATTGTGGTGATTCCAAAATTTAAGATGCTGACTCTTCACCAGTTGCTTCCTATGCTAAGCAAGTCGCCTGGTTGGCAACACTAGTTTTAAAGGAAGCATACCTGCACATCCCAATCAGGGAATCTTGCAGAAGATACCTATGCTTCAAAGCAGGCTACACACGCTATCAGTTCTCTGCACTGCTCTTTGGCTTTTCTGCTGTGCCCAGGGTATTCACAAGGTGCCTAGCTCCAGTCATTCCAGGCAAAGAAAAATTCCTGTATACCCATACTTGGACGATTGTCTAATTCAGGCAGAAAACCAGGACATACTTTTGAATCATCTTGCTTTTATACAAAGGGTGCTAACTTGTCTGGGGTACACCGTAAACAAAAAGAAATCGCACCTGGTACCCTGTCAACAAATTATATTCCTAGGAGCAAGCCTGAATACAAATTCCCAGATGGCTTTCCTCACACCAGAGAAACAAATTCACTTGACAACCTATTTCAAACAAGTGGCCACAAAAACCCTGCTATCTGCAAGGCAAATACTACAAGCCTTGGGGTTCATGGCCTCCTGCATTCTTCTAATTCCATATGCAAGATTGCATATGAGGAAACTGCAATGATATCTAAAAAGCCTTTGGTGTTAACATTCTCAAGATCCAGAAGCAATGATTCCTATCATTCCTTGCCTATGCCTAGAGTTTCTTTGGTGGGCAGAGGCCTGCCACCAAAACAAGGACTACTATTCACACTACTCCCTGCCACCCAAACCCTAACAGATGCATCAGACTATGCAAGGGGGGGGGGGGCGTACCTGGTAGGGAAGTACATTCAGGGCAAATGGAACCCAATTCAAATGCACCTTCACATCAATCATAAAGAAATGTTACCTGTACAGAATGCTCTGGCAGCCTTCAAGGACCACATTCTTCCAGGACAATTAATGGTAAAGATGGACAACACCACTGTTATGTGGTACATAAGCAGGGGGGGTACACATTCTTACCCCCTCTGCAGACTAGCCATGGCATTGTGGAACACAACCTTGAGCTACCAAGTGCATCTACAAGCTCAATTCCTGCCAGGAAAACTAAATACACTGGCAGACGGACTAAGCAGAATCCTCATGGACCCACACGAGTGGAAACTGGAACCAAGGATTTTCAACATGTTGACAAGCAAATGGGGGAGCCCAGATATAGACCTGTTTGCCTCCCCCCCCAGAACTATCAATTGGAAATGTTTTGCACAAGGACTCCCCACAGACAAGCTTGGAAAGTGGATGCTCTGTCCTTCAGCTGGAAAAACTTATCAGTTTATGCATTTCCTCCTCTGCCTCTGCTCTCCAAAGTACTGCTAAAGATCAAACAAGACAAACCAAGGATGATTTTGATTGCACCAGACTGGCTACGCCAACACTGGTACCCCCTCCTGCACAGTGTGTCACTGTTGGCCCCATGGCACCTGCCTCAGACTCCTACCCTGCTGTCTCAGCAGGAGAACCAGATTCTGCATCCTCAGCTTCAAACACTGAACCTACCAGCCTGGCTAATTACCTAAGCTCTCCTTTACCATCCCTCAGTAAACCAGTGATAGATGTCATTTTACAGGCCTAGTACTAGAAAATCTTGTGCTAAAAAATGGAAAAGTTTCTGTGTCTGGAATCAATCTCAAGGGATGAGCACACCAGTGCCCAATTTACCTCAGATTTTACAATACTTAACTGAGATGCTTCACAAGGGCCTATCCTTTTCCTCAATAAAAATTCATGCCTCAGCTATTTCAGCTCATTATAACACAGAACCTCCCCTCTTCTGTCATCCACTGTTCAAGCAGTTCTTCCGAGGGGCCAAACAATTTGACCACCCAGGAGAGCTCCAACTCCAGCCTGGGACCTTAACTTTGTATTGGAGAAACTCACCCTTCATCCTTTCAAGCCAGCTGCTACTGCACATTTAAAATTCCTTTCTTGGAAAACAGCTTTCCCTTTAGCCATCACTTCAGCAAGAAGGGTATTTGAATTACAGGCCCTTATAGCAGTAGAGTTTTTCATCATCTTTCATGCGGACAGGGTGTCCCTCAGGACTAATCCCTCTTTCATGCCAAAGGTGGTATCCAGTGTGGCCTTTAATCAGTCTGTTCATTTGCCAACCTTCTTTCCTAATCCACAAATGGATACTGCACTCCTTAGATGTGCACAGACAACTTAGATTCTACTTGGACAGGACTAAACCTCAAAGGAAATCTGGACAACTGCTGGTGGCATTTAATGCAGGGACAGAGGGGAAGGCTATTTCAAAGCAAACCATCTCCAAATGGCTAAGCCACTGCATTAATTTCTGCTATAAGCACCATGGAAAACCTATCCCACAGGGGATCAGACCCCACTCAACCAGGGCTGCATCTACCTCTACAGCCTTTCTCAGAGGTGTACCTACCAGGGACATCCTAGAAGCTGCTACCTGGAGTTCTGTACATACTTTCACCAAGCATTACCATTTGCCAATTTTCTCTAAATCCAGAGCTGGCTTTGCCACTGCAATTTTGCAGGGCCCTATAGCTGGTCCTAATACTATCTAAATTCCTCCTGCCATCCTTAGCTTTGGGAATCTACCCAAACGTAATGACTGTAACAGTGAAACACGAACATAGTATAGTTGTGTACACGTACCATAAATGTAGATGTTCGAGTGTATTCACTGTTGTAGTCTTTGTTACCCTCCTTCCAGTCCCCTGACTTCTTTTGGCTATATCTTTTCTGTCCTTTTCAATGCTTAAAAGCTTTTTGGTGTAGTTGCTTTTTTGTTGGAGGTGTATAACCTTGTATATTTATAGATTTAATTGCTTCCCATTAGGGGGACACCTGACATCTGGGGCAAGAAAAACTGATGTAATGAAGTCAGCTGCATGTTTTATACCCCTGACAACCTGACATCACGGAAGAAGAGACAGCAACTGACGTAGGACCCAAGACTTTGTTAATCAGGCCGACTGAGGGCTACTGCAAGCAGATTACCCAAATGTAATGACTGCAACAGTGAATGCACTTGAACATCTACATTTATGGTAAGTGTACACAACTGTACTATCTGCATTGTGCAGTGAAGGGCCATCTAATATTGACCTCATTTCAAAGTTTTGAGCCCTCATGAACCAGCCATACACTACATAGGTTCATCGGTAGGTTCATAGGTAGGTACTATGCTATCGGCCCTAGGGCCTGTACAAGCCCAGCCAAAAAGCTACCCTGGCTTTTGCCGCCCAAGAAAATTAGTTTCCTGTGCCACTGTCGAGCAGAGCCACAGAAGTAATCCCCGGGATGAATTTCCTATTTCCCATCCAATCATCAAGATTTTTCTTGAAGAGTACTAATGAGGAGCTTTGTTTGATATGGATAGGTAGTTTATTCCAGAGTATGGGAAGTCTCTGGGACAGGAATCTATCTCTCTGGCATGTTCTGTTTATTGTGGTGACAAGGTTTAGGTCCCTAGAGTGTGTAGCTCGGAGGGATTGGGACTTCTTTAAGTGGAGCATGTCCAGCAGCTCTGGGTTTGACATAGATTTGTATGTTAGGCAGAGATCACCTCTGAGTAGGCAATATGCGCCGGAATAAAGCTGGAGTTTTTTGAGACAGTCTGCATAGGGCATCTGTTTGAGACTGGTAATGCTCTTTGTGAGCTATTTCTGCAGCCTTCCAGTTGTTGTAGATGTCTTGTGAGTTACTTGCCAAAAGGGGCATTGTACTCTATAATGGGTCTAATGAGTGATCAGCAGAGGGGAACAATGACCTCTTTTTTTCTGAATGAGAAACCTTATGTGATGTGTGCCACGTAGAAGGATTTCCTGACTACTGTGGTGATGTGATTATCAAAGGAGAGACTACTGTCCACCTGTGTCCCATGGTCTCTTATCACACGTTCGGTGTTATGTATACTACTGCCTATGTTGTAGTTTATGGTACAGAGTTTTTACCAAAGGGGATGACAATGCACTTTTTGGCATTGAGCTTGAGGCCATGGCTTTGACACCAGGCATCTGTCTCAGTGAGGCCCTTTTGTAGGATGTCCACATCATTAGGAGTTTCGATTATGGCTCCTAGTTTGCAGTCATCTGCAAACTTCGTTAGCCAAAGACCTTCTGTGTTAGCCTGTACTTCAGAGAAGTAGATACCAAACAGGAGAGGACCCAGGACTGATCCCTCCACTTGTCACTGGTCTGAAGTCGGATTTGGAGTCTGCTACTTTCACAGTGTGGGTTATGTCAGTGAGCCAGTTGGCAACCCATTTTGTGACATAGGGATTTATACCTAGTTTAGTGAGATTACCTGTAATTCCAGTGTTGGGGGATGGTGTCGAAAGCCTTGGCAAGATCTACATAGGCTGTGTGAACCACCTTACCCTCGTCTACGGCTTTGGCGACTGCTTCAAAGAAGTCTATCACGTTTAGGAGACATGATCTGCCTTTTACAAACCTGAACTGGGTGGGGTCCAGAGTTTGGAGATTACCAATGTCTTTGTTTATAAGTTCCATGATGATACGTTCGATGGCCTTGCAGACCAGACTCATCAGGCTAATGGGGTGGTAGTTCCTGGTGTCGGTGGTGGCTCCCCCCTTGTGGAGTGGGATAACCCTCGCTGTGCGCCATTCAGCGGGCCCAAAGCCTGAGTTGAGGCTATGATTGAACATGGTACTTAGGTGGATGTCCTTCAAGGATGCATCTGCAGTCCTAACAAATGGGTTGTCCTGGCCTCAGGCAGCCCTTCGGTCGGCAGATTCCAAAGTCTGGGTCTGGCCTCGGCTGGTGTCGCACTTCACCCGACGTCATAGCTGCAGTTCTTCGGGTATAAAGGCATCAGCCGACGCCATTTTCCTCAGTCTTTCTTGCCGCGTGGCGCCCGAAGCAGAAGCTGTTCGCAAGTGCCGGTCGGTCAGATCCAGAGATTACTACTACCGAAGACTTCTAAAAAGCTAAGTACCCCGTTGGGGACTCTTTCTTGCCTCAGCCGATGTCAGAAAAAGTGAATAACTGTTTAACTTGTGGGAAACAAATACCTCATAAAGACTTCCACTCTTACTGCCTACCTTGTTTAGGCCCAGACCATGATGTAGCAGCTTGTTTAGCCTGTGCTTCCTTCAACCGACGGACGCTTAGATGTCGGTCGGAGTTTGCAGAGGAGTTTTTCGGCTCCGCTTTTGCTTATATCATGCCGTCGGAGACTCCGACTTCACATTTAGCTAAAAAACGTAAGGAAAAGGACCGACACTCGCGGTCCGCGGTTTCGGCTGAAACCGCGGTTAAGCCAACCGCGAGTGTCTCGGTTTCGGCTGAAACCGAGTCTGCGGTTCTTCCTTTGGCCAAAAGCATGCCTCCTACTACCGAAGCCTCTTCCAGCATGGCTGAATCTGCTACTGAAATTCCACCTGCTCTTACAGTTTCTCAGGATTTATCAGATATATTCCCCTAGATGTATCTACTCCTGCACGTGGAGCTGCTAGGCCCCCTGCATCCATGTCAATTAAGGCCTTTGCCAGGGCTAAAGCAGCTAAATCTTCCAAGGCCGTGCCTACTAAAGCCCCCTCTCACAGGCCTAGCTCTGGTACTCAAATGCTGAGTCTAGCAGAGGATCTCATTTCTTTGATCAGGGGATCCCAGTCTCAACCCCCTCCAGAGAAGAGACCTAGAGCAGAACCCCCTGAGCCAGTTTCTACTGATTACTTCTCAGATGAATCAGAAAATACAAACCCCCCTGAGGGCCCTTATTCTCCATATGAGGACTCTGATGCAGAGGACTCCATTCCTTCTGCCTCTCCTCCTGAGGAATTTTCTTTTGGGGAAACCTTGCATGCTATGAGGGAACAATTTCAATGGCAGGGCCAGGATTTCTCATATTCTAGGAAAAGGCTTAAGACTTTTTTGCATTTGCCACAGCATAGGCCTTTAGCCATTCCTCCAGTACTTACAGTTGTGGATGATGCATTTAATGATGCTTGTACTGCTCCTGATTCACTCCCTCCGGCCCCTGCTAAGCCCGACAGATACTACAGGGTTCCGGACACACATAATCACTTGTATAAGGCTCCTTTTGCAGATCCTGAAACTATTTCACAGGGCCCCAAGGCTGTAGCAGCTACCTCTGCCAAAAACCCACTCCCTCTGAGAGGGAATCTAGGGCCTTGGAGAGATGGGGTAAAAAGTTTATACTTCTGCTACTCTTTCGCTAGGGCCTTAAACTGTCAATTCCACATGATTCAGTATCAGGAATTTATGTTAGATCAGTTATCTAAAAAGCTGTCCTCACCTGAACCTTTAGACAGAAAGTCACTTCAGGAAATGGTACATAACATACAGCAGGTCAGTAATCATTCCTTAAAATGCGGCTATGATGCACTGGAGGCCTCCTTTAGATCAGCTATGACTGGTACAGTGATCAGAAGGCATGCATGGTTAAAAGAGCAGTCCTTACCAGACCATGTAAAATCAAAGCTCCTAGATGCTGCCATGGATAAACACAATTTGTTTGGCTCCCCTGCACAGCAAGTGCTGAAGAAGGTGGAAGAGAAAGCAAAATCTGTCCAGACAGTCAAGGATTTCTTACAGGTCCAGCCTCCAAGGTTTAGTAGGAACTGGCCTTCCAAGAATTGGTCCTTTCCAGACACCAACAGAGCACAGAGAGGCAGGAATAGGCACAAGAGGCAGAGGTCAATCCAGAGGTGCCTACAGGGGACGTCAGTGGCAGCCTAACAACCAGCGAAGTACTGCTGCAGACCCAGCCACTACCACTTCCACAGGACAATCACAGTGACTTGGCTCTGAAGCCGCCTACCAGGGAACAACTAGAAGCACCCTTAGGCGGAAAGCTAGCCTTATTTTCAGTAAACTGGCATTGCATTACAGGAGACAAATGGATTTTACAGACAATAGACAAAGGTTACAGGTTTCACTTCCATACTCTACCAAGGAAGAGAGGAATGCCAAACCTACCTCCAAATCAAAAGGCAAGCTCTAGAACAAATAGACAACTTAAAAGGATGAGAGCTATAGAAAGGTACCATCTATGGAACAAGGGCAAGGATTTTACTCCAGACTTTTCCTGGTGCCAAGGAAGGAAAATCAATGGAGACCTATTCTAGACCTGTCCGCTCTGAACACATACCTCATTGTCCCAAAATTCAAAATGCTGACTCTACAGCAGCTTCTTCCCATGCTGGGCAAGGAGTCTTGGCTGGTAACTCTAGATCTCAAGGAGGCATACCTGCACGTCCCCATACGACCAAATTGCAGAAGATACCTCAGATTTCTTGCAGGATCAGAGCATTATCAATTCTCAGCATTGCCTTTTGGCTTATCTACTGCGCCCAGAGTATTCACGAAATGCCTGGCATCAGTAATTGCTCATTGCAGGCTTCAGGGAATTCAAATTTACCCTTATCTGGACGATTGCCTGTTACAAGCGGACAACAAAAACAAATTAACAAAAGACTTGAAAAGGGTCATTCATCTACTGCAAGCCTTGGGATACACAGTCAATATAAAAAAGTCAAGGCTGTTGCCATCCCAAAGGATAACCTTCTTGGGTGCAGAACTGTACACATCAAATCAAATGGCATCCCTCACAGCAGAAAAACAAAAGCACCTTCCACTCTACTTCATGGCATTAACAACGCAGAACCAGCTTACAGCAAGGAAAGTCCTGCAAGCCCTGGGTTACATTGCATCCTGCATAATATTGATCCCACATGCCAAACTGCATATGAGGAAGTTGCAATGGTACCTCAGGAATTTATGGTCTCAGCACAAGCACAGCCTAGAAACCCAAATTCCAATAATTCCATGCCTGAAGCAAGAATTACGATGGTGGGCTCAGGCCTGTCAATTGAACAAAGGACTGCCCTTCCACAACCCTCAACCAAGCCAGGCTATCACCACAGACGCCTCAGACCTCGGTTGGGGCGCACACATGCTGGACAAGTGCATACAAGGCTTATGGACTCAAGACCAGCTAAACCTACACATAAACCAAAAAGAGATGCTGGCAGTAAAACTGGCAATTCAAGCATTCAGACCGTTTCTCCAACAGGGGCAATTGCTGATAAGGACGGACAACACCACAGTTATGTGGTATATCAACAAACAGGGAGGCACACATTCATATCCTCTATGCCGGATGGCAATGGATCTCTGGAATGTGGCCCTAAGCCTAAACATACAGCTCAAGGCAATATTTGTGCCAGGAAAAGAAAACATACTAGCAGACCTCTTAAGCAGGACTACCACGGATGCCCACGAATGGATGCTGCATCCAGACATCTTCAAATCCATCACAAGGAAATGGGGACTACCAGAAATAGACTTATTCGCATCCCCACACAATCACCAATTGAAAAAATGCTGCACAAGGACATACCACCCACTTGCTTGGAAGGTGGACTCCCTATCTTTCAGTTGGAAAAACCTGACAGCATATGCATTCCCACCTCTTCCTTTGATGCACAAGGTGCTATTGAAGATCAAAGAAGACCACCCAAGGATCATCCTGATAGCTCCAGACTGGCCAAGACAGCACTGGTACCCACTAGTGAGGAGTATGTCTCGGGAACTCGCATGGCCTCTACCCCTGTTTCCTTTACTGCTAACACAGAACAACTTCAAAACCCTGCATCCGAACCTGAAAACACTGCAGCTAGCTGCTTGGAGCATTGCATAAGACAAAATAACCCAGATTTATCTCAAAGGGTTAAAGACATTATCTTGGAAGCTCGCAGACCCTCAACAAGAAAAACTTACTCAGCGAAATGGAAAAGATTTCTCTTTTGGAGTGCAGCAAAAGGGCAAAATGTAGCACTGGTAAACATAGCTAACATCCTGGAATACTTAGCAGAGCCTTTCCACAATGGCCTGTCTTACTCTTCCATTAAGATTCATGCATCAGCTATTTCAGCAGAATACAACATGGATCCTCCAGTCTTCTCTCATCCTCTACTCAGGCAGTTTCTGAGAGGAATCAAAAATGTAAAGCCACCAAGGAAGCCACCATTGCCTACATGGGACTTGAACTTTGTGCTAGAAAAGTTGACACTTCCCCCTTTTGAACCAGCAGCAACAGCAGAATTACAGTACTTATCATGAAAAACTGCTTTCCTGCTTGCAGTCACTTCAGCAAGAAGGGTTTCTGAACTACAGGCATTAATGGCAGTGCAACCCTTCCTTATCTTCCATCAGGATAGAGTGTCCATGAGAACTAATCCTACTTTTATGCCAAAGGTGGTCTCCAGGGTATCTTTAAACCAAGCAATCCACCTACCTACATTCTTCCCCAACCCACAGAACAGGGGAGAAAGACTGCTGCATACCTTGGATGTGCATAGGCAATTGCGCTACTACCTGGACAGAACCAAGAACAATAGAAAAACTGACCAGCTTCTGGTAGCATATGCCACAGGAATGGAAGGAAAAGCAATTTCAAAACAGACTATCTCTAAATGGATAGGAAATTGCATTAGATTTTGTTATTCTTATCATGGAAAGGCAACTCCAGAAAATATCAGACCTCACTCCACAAGGGCTACAGCCACTACTACAGCTTTTTACGAGGAGTGGCTACAAAAGACATTTTAGAGGCTGCTACTTGGAGCTCCGTGCATACATTTGCCAAGCATTATAATCTACCCTTATACTCCAGATCCCGAGCAGGTTTTGCCACTGCTGTGTTGCAAGGGATCTTAACTACACCATAATCTTGTTAGGGCCTCCTCCCCCAGTTTGGCTATGGTATTCTACCCATTTGTTAGGACTGCAGATGCATCCTTGAAGGACATAGTACAGTTTTGTACCTACAATAAATGTAGATGTCCGAGAGGTATGCATCTGCAGTCAGGATTACCCACCCTCCTTCCCCTCTGTGGTACTCCTAGGGTATTTGCCCATCTTGTAGCTAGCTGGGGGAATCTATTATGGTGTATTTGTTTGTATATATGTACATACATGTTTATTTCTATTTACTCTCTGTTGTTTGGAAACATTTGCATTTATCCAAATTTAGCCTTCCTAGAGGGCATCTGGGGCAAGAAACACTGAGGAAAATGGCGTCGGCTGATGCCTTTATACCCGAAGAACTGCAGCTATGACGTCGGGTGAAGTGCGACACCAGCCGAGGCCAGACCCAGACTTTGGAATCCGGCCGACCGAAGGGCTGCCTGAGGCCAGGACAACCCATTTGTTAGGACTGCAGATGCATACCTCTCGGACATCTACATTTATGGTAGGTACAAAACTGTACTTTTGCCAGTTTGTTCTGTAGCTTGTGTAGAACGCAGCCTGGGATGTTGTCTGGTCCCATGGATGCTGTGTTCTTGGCTTTGGAGAGTGTGGTTTTTACCTGTGCAGCCGTGATTACAGGAACTTTGTTTTCTTTTGATATGGAGAGGGGCTCTTCAGGAGGTGAGATGGGGTAAAGTTAGCACTGAACCTATCTGCCAGTATGTTGGCGATATCAGTTGGGTCTGTATATTTAGGGCCTTTATGCTGTAACTCAGAGCAGATCTGAGTGTTGCCGTTGAGATTCTTGACATAGCTACAGAATGCTTTATGGTTGTCTTTAGAATCAGTGGCAATTTTGTTTTCATAACTAGCTTTGGAGGATTTTATCAGGGATTGCAGCTTTTTACTGAGGCTGACCAGGGAGCTCCTGCATTAACATTAGTATATCAACTGGTGGATCTGATGATATTTAGAGAATAGCAAAAACAGCAAGTTGAACATGTGAGGCCATCTCTGAATGCTTTGGAGTGAGACCTTTCCTCCTCCTTCTGACATATCCAAATTTAGAGAAGTTAATATATGTGAATGAGTGACCTTCTGACACTCTACCTTCCCACAGAGAAGGCTGTTGCATACTATAACAGACCTGTCAGTACGTTTATACAATGACCACAGTGGTCAGTACACTGAAATGCATTTGCAAGATTGATCTGTATTGACTGCTATACCTGGATGCAGTCCCAACTTGCACGCTGTGGACATGCTGGTGATGTTATCATCTTTGATCTTGAGGGTGCTAAATTGTGACTCAAACTTTTTTTTTTTTTAATGGAATCTTCTCAACAAATATTTCAGGTGCAGGAGATGAGCTGTTCAGCAATGAAAGCAAAGGCTGTCCTTTATCCAGTATAGCTACAGCCATTATGATGGCTTTCCTGATGATTAGAGCAGTGTTTGTTCTGGTATTTGCATTGTGACATGCTGTTACTCTTGATTTCACCATACCTCTTTTCATATGCATATTAAGGCAGCAGTCATGGATTCCCATATAAAAAATGAGCAACCACATGTACTAACATAAAATTAATAAATATTTATATTATTAATCTTTGAAATAACCAGATTCTTTTTATAACATGTTTTTAAATGATGTTCCAGGGTCGACCCTGGGAGATCGTAACTAACTGGTTGCTTATCAGCTGGTTAAGCTTTATGTTATTTTAGACATTTTGTAAGAGTTTTTTTATTTGTTGATATTCATGGATGCCCCCTTTTGGCAATCTTTTATGTTTGGCTTAGAAATAGGTAAGTATGTAAAGGCCACACAAGTAAAAGGACATGCTGTTTTATCTGCAGTAGACTCTGTAAGGCCAGCAACAGGAGACGGCAGCATGGTCGCCATAATTTCCTGGTTGACAGCAGGGATGCTAGAGCAAATTCAACAGTCATTATTGAGAGCAGGACAGTGGGAGGATGATATTTCATGGCAAACAACCTCAGGCTTGACTCTCTGGTTGTCTTCTTTGGATGGTTGTCAGAGGAGACTTTTCTTCCATGTAGAAGCTTGTTGAGCCGTCATTAGATTCACTTCAGTGAGTGGGGGCCATATTCAGTGACTGCCATTTATATTTTCTTAGAGCTTCACAGTAAACAGTATCCTCATGATGTCCATTTTCATGCCTTCCTCAACGAATGGGATCGGATTCAATTCTCAGATCGGACTTGGACATTTTACTAGCTTGTGGCCACCAACAAACTCTCAATCTCCTTCCCTACCCATAATGCACCACCCCTAACATCGTCCAGATTTCATTTGCTGCTTTAGCATTTAGACGTGGTTGCCTTCATCTTTCGATTTGTCAGTGAGAGAAGTTAATTCTTCATACTTTCTCTCTCAAAACTTCAACAACTATTTCTTTAATATTTATCTTTGTTTTTCATATTAAGTTGCTTCTCCCATTGTCTTTCTTACTTTTTCAGTGTAAAACCTTTCTACCTAGTTAGTAGACCTAACTCCTTCCCTTTACCCTTTTTACACATATGGTGGTTGTTGTTTTTCTTTCGGCTTTTCCCGGTTAGGGGTCGCCACAGCAGAACTCTGGTCCACTAATGATTGGCAATAGATTTTTACGGTGCAGAGGTGCCAACTCAACGCCCAACCTTCAACGAAGGCACGCCCATTCATGCATGTCTTTCAAACGCTACTCGACCGCGGGTGGACATGCAGACTCCACACAGAAGGCGCTCCAGCCAAGAATCGAACGGGAGAACCTCTTGCTGTGAGGTGACAATGCTACCACTGCACCACCGTGGCTTTTTCTTTTTACACATATGGTAATCTCTGTAATTGCCATTGTTGGTATTTTCTTTTTGTCTACAAGTTTTTTCTTGTAGTTTTTAAATACCATTTCTGGTATTTTTCCTTTTCTTATCTACCTATTAAAAAAAGTTTACTTTAACTCAGAACTTCAAAAAATGTCTGAGAAAGGTCTAGCAGGTTTTAAAAAAATGGGACAAGAGTGGGCATAAGTTGCCTTTGTCTGATACACACAAATATTGTGAGCATTGTTTAGGACCAGAATGCTTACAACAGGACTGCATTATTTGTCGTGGGTTCAACCCTTGAGCTTTAGTTGACAGGAAAAATAAGCTGATTTTAAAGGGATTTCTGCCATCTTCTTTTTTGGAAGCAATTACTGGGGTTCAGTCCCCCAAACATAAATCTAAAGACCTGTTAAAAAGGTCTAGATCCTCAGATTCTCCAGTCTCTACCTCTTCTGGACCAAGAAGAAGGGAAAGAAAGACTAGATCCAAAGCTACATCTGATCTGACCATCATCGGTTTCAACCTTTGATACTTCAGATCCCCTTTGATACTTCAGATCCTACATTCTTGGATCTGATCAAACATATTTCGGATCCTACATCTTCAGATCTGAAGCCCTTACCAAGGGCTACTTATTCACCAAGCCTGGATCTGATTTCTTCCAGGGTGCCCTCTCCCTTTTTAGAGAGATGCTCAAAATTGCCGTCACTGGTATCTTCTTGTTCCTCCAGGAGTCTAACAGAAGCAGATGTGGAGAGGATGATGAGGAACTTTTTCACAGAGCAAATTCAGAAGAGAGTTCTCACAATTCCTACCCCTTCGGGTCAGGAAGTCCATCCATCTGCCACTCTTCCAATAACAGCTCCTTCTCTAATTCAACCTGTGGTTTTAGAGCCCTCGGACCTGAGCCTTCCGGGCCCATCTGGTTCAGATCTGAAGAGAACGTCATCTTCAGATCTCACTGTTGCTCTGAGTGCACTGGCTCCTCAGAACTGAATGACTGCTGGAGCCAAAGCTTATCTGTTGAATCCAAGAGGATGGGATCGACCTTGAGGTTTTCTGAGCCACTTCCTCTTGGAACCTCAGCACTGGACAGCTTGGCTCGGACTTCCATCTTGGATGAATTGCTCTTGGGGTGGAAGGAGGTGACACACCAGAAACTTGCTGTCTGAGCTCTTTTGGCTTCTTTCCCCCCCAGGGCGGTCTGCCTTTGAAGGTAGTGGAGAGAGTTATCCGACAGGTCAGATGGGTCCTTACCCCTGAGATCCACCATCAGCTTCTCAGATGACTTTGCACGGTGATCCTCAACGTTCTACCCAACAAGGGCAGTCAGCCCAAACTTTCTAGTCTACCCAGTAGGGTATTTTGATCTCTTCTGAGACTTCTGTGGACCACCCCACTGAGCAAGTCCCTAGAAAGAGAAAGTGCAAAAGGAGGCATGTACATTCTCCTCAGTAGTCAGTCACTGAGGATACTGATTTTGATGAAGGGGGGGGGGTCCCCAGAATCACCAACTGAGGACATCCCATTTGGAGACATTCTTGAGATCCTAAAGCAAAGGGGTGACTGATCTTCCCAAGACCCTTCTGCTGAGGAATCTGTATTTCTGGAAGCATTTGATACTGGTCCATCTACTTCCTAGGTTACTCCACTAGCCAATGAGCTTGTTGATTTAATCTTAAAGCAGGCATAGAAAGAACCTGATACAGTTGAGCTACTCCCCAAGACACCAGACAGGATTCTGGCTCCACCAGTAGGCCGGGAATATTGGAGTAAAATAAAGAGTATAGATGCTGTGGTTGTGGCAGCAGCTACAAAAAAGGAACTCGCTGAGTGGGGTTCCACTGTCCATACTCGTAATACAGAGTCATGGGTGATAGACAGATTTGGGAAGTGTGTTTATGCTTCAGCAACGTTTGCACTTAGATCACTGAACTATTTAGCATATTTTACTAGGCTACAAAGAGATTTGATTAAAAATGTATCCATATCTCTTTCTGGAAACGGAACTGCTGAGGCTTAGTCTTAAGTAGTCTGTCATTTGGCTACCCTACAGGCCATATCCAATTCATCCATGAGACTTATCTCACACGCTGCAGAAGGTGCCTCAAGAGCTGTGGGTTCAGCCATTTACACCATGAGGCATGCCTGGATGTTCTTATGTGGTTTTGCAGAGCCCTTCAAGTCATTTTTCATCAGTGCTTCCTTTGATGACACTTCTTTATTTAGCCACACAGTAAAGGACACACACACTGTAGGTTTGGGAAAGATAGAAAGGCCCTCTCTGCAGTGGGCATACATTTTTCAGCCCATCAAAGGACCTTTTCCAGGAATCAAAGGGGAGGTTGAAAAATATGGTTCAGAAAATCTTGTGGAGTCCTTTTCAGGACACACATGGAGTTAATTCCCCCAGAGAAAGAAGGGGGAGTGATGATGGAAGTCTGCACCCTGTGGCAGAGGAGGCCCAATAAACTGGCAGTCCAGAGATTCCTTTTCTGACAGACCCTTTCAGCACTCCTGAATGGAGGTCCGATTGCTTACCTTAGGAGGCAGTTGGAGGTTGCTTATCTCAGCACCAGAAAGCCTGGCTAAGTATAACAAAAGACAGCTGGGTATGGAAAATTATTTCCAGAGGTTATATAATTTTCATTTTCCCTACCTTCTTCATTACCCAGAAAAATTCCTGATGTTCCAGCCAATCAGAGGAAAGCAGCAGCACTAGAAATCCAAAAGCTGCTAGAAAAAGTGTCATCCAGGTGGTCTCACCAGATCAGATAGCATCAGGAACTTACTCAAGATTCAAGCCAAATAAAACAGGGAACTTGAGAGACCAGTGTAGTATCTCACTGTATTGAACAAGTCAGTTTTACACACACAGTTCCAGGTGGTTATGGTTCAGTCCATTCTGCCATTTCTGGGCAAGGATGACCAGATGTGTTCGATCTTCAGGATGAGTATTATCACATAAAGATGAACAGACAATCCAGAAGGTACTCATGCTTCTGGCTGTGAGACAGTCATTATCAGTTCAGAGCACTGCCATTTGGCCTCATCATAGTCCCCGGGGTGTCCATGAAGTGCATGTCAGTGGTTGCAGCTCACTTAAGCCTGCAAGGATTCTGGGTGTTTCCATATTTCGATGACTGGCTCATTACCACTCCATTCATGATAGGATCAGGTATTACAGACCTGTTTGCATCTTGGAATAACCATAACTTACAGCAATTCTCCTCTGCAACCAACCTAGACATTAAGAATTCATAGAAACAGTATTCAACACAGTATCTGTGGTAGCTTTACTTCCTCTATTGAGAGTGCAAACTATAATGATGCAGATCAGGAAGATAATTTGCAGTACCAGAATTTCAACTGGATTGATTCTGCAAGCTCCCAGATCAATGTCAGCGACAATAATTTTAGTCCCTTTAGCAAGATTCCACATGAGAATTCTTCAATGGATGCTGGCAGCACAATGGTTAGTGCTTTCTCAGCCCATGTCTGTGAAGATAAGAATAACCCAGGTATGCAAACTATACCTTTCCTGGAGGCAGTCTGAACAGCTGTCACAAGGTCATCCTTTCATCCTCCCTCAGCCCAAGGCCCTAGTGACCATTGATGCTTTCCAGATTGGATGGTGGGGGGCACTTCCTGGGTAAAACAGTCCAGAGCACTTAGCCCCTGGTAGAGGCTAACCAGTACTCTGGCGATGAGAAGCATTCCAGTACTGTCTTCATGTTGGGACAACTGCAGTCCAGGCAGACATGTCAGTAATCTGGTACATCAACAAGCAAGGGGGAACCAGAGCTTATCCCCTGTGTTGAGAAGCCCTCAGAGTGTGGCAGTGGGCAATATCATCCAACTGCTTTCTAAAAGCAACACACATTCTGGGGAAGTCCAGTGTGATAGCAGACAAGCAGAGCAAGGTCCGTTTTACTACCTCACAAGTAGTCTCTCAACAATAAAGTGACTGAAATTATTTTCAGGTGATGGGGCCAGCCTTGCTGCGATCTTTTTTGCATCTCCCTTAAAGAACAAGTGCAGCAGCTTCTTTGCTGTAATCCCCCCACCGGGGCAATCACAGAGGGATGCTGTGCTACACAATTGCCCCGCCCCATCTTCTGTATGCTTATCCTCCAACTCTCCTAATTTCCATATTCTGTCAGAAGGCAGCTCGGTTAAGGAGCAAAGTCATCCTTGTTGCACCTTACTGGCCTCTGGCAGATTTGATTCCCCTTCCTTTGGCCTCTTCTGCTATACATCATCTTGGATTCTGGATCCAATGCCAAACCTTCTGTCTCATCTGACAGGCATGGTTCACCCAAACATCTCAAATCTCAAACTAACAGGATGGTTTCTCCAATTCCTTAAATAGCCAGGCAGACAGTGCTTTCTTCACCTGTTTGTTCCATACTTTTATCTTCCCATAAACATTCTACTAGGAAACTCTATAGGAATAAATGGAGAAGGTTTGTTCGCGGGGAAGAACAGAATCAGATAGACCCTCTCTTAGCTCCAATTCATTCTGTTCTAGAATTTTTGGTGAGCTTGTGTAATGAAGGGGCTAGCTCATCAACTATTAAAGTTTAACTCACAGCTATTTCTAACTTTCATGTGAGATTTCAAAGTTCTTCCCTGGCTTCCTCTAAACTGTGCAAAGCATTTTTGAAAGGTACTGTTCTGCTAAGACCCCCATGTAAAGACCCCATCCCACCATGGGATTTAAATTTGTTGTCCATTTGCATTCTTCCTCCACTCCCCACCCACCATTCCCCTCTTTATTTCATAAATGACCTTTGGAGGAATCAGCTTTCAGGACACCTATGTCCTTTGTATTGAACTCCAGTTATGGTCTCTCTTTTATAGGCTTCCTGTCAAGCTGCAAACAAGATCTGAAGGATATTAGGGGATGTTCTTCATCCCACATTGCTGCAGTCCTTACTTATGGGTAGTCCGCTGTCCCTCGGTCGGCCCGAATACCAAAGTATTAGGCTGACGTCGGTCATGGGCGCACAGCCCTGACATCAGAGCGTCAGGGTATAAAAGCGCATGACCGACGTCATATCCTCAGTCTTTTTTGCCGCATGGTCCGATGCAGAAGCAGCGTTGCAAGTGCCGTTCGGCTTTCTGAAATTTTTCGCTGAGTTTCAGACATACCAAGTTGGGCTAAGTACCCGTTGGGAACATTTTGTTTTTCTTGCCTCAGTTATTTACCGGATGTCAGAAAAAGTGAATAATTGTATTTCTTGTGGGAAGCAGATACCGCATAGGGATTACCATTCGCTTTGTATCCCTTGCTTGGGACGAGCACGGCGTAGTTGGGTGTCGGTTTTGTGCTGGGTTTAATAAGCGCACTATTAAGAGAAGGCTAGATTGCGCTAGGTTAGTCTTTGGCAAACGGTGTAATTATAATATGCCGCCGGATCCTCCGGCGTCCGCTTCCTGAAGAGGCGTAAAGACAAATCTGTAAAGCCTAGGCAGGATGATTCGTCCATTTCGGACGCCGGTCCTTTAGAGACTGCAGTGGAACAGGTGGATCCGGCTGTAGTGTCTGTTGAGTCTCAGGGGGAAACCTTGATTTTACAGGATGTGGCCTCACAGGAGTCAGGTCAGGCTGAAGGAGCCTCTCAGGTTACTATTCTCCCTTCTTTGCCTAAGGGGTTAGGCCTTCTGCTACTGTTTCTAGGGCTCCTTCTAAGGGCAGGTCTGTTTTGCCTTCTTCTGGAGTTAGTTCTGGTTCTTCAGGGTCTGTACCTAAGAAGCATATGCTTAAAATGGCAGAAGATTTGATTACTTTAATTAGAGGTTCCATGCCCCCTCCTGATAAGAGGCCCAGGGTAGAGCCAGAGTTGGAAATTTTGGAGCAGGCCTCAGATGATTCTGAGTCTTCTGCTGAAGATACTCAAGATTTTCCTCCTTATTCGGATTCCGATGCGGAGGATTCTACTCCTTCTGCTTCCCCTCCAGAGGATTTTTCATTTTCAGAAACCTTACATTCTATGAGGGAACATTTTAAGTGGGAAGGACAGGATTACTCAGATTCCAGAAAGAGGCTTAGAGAGTTCTTGTTTTTACCACAGCACAGACCCTTGGCTATTCCTCCTGTTTTGGATGTTGTTCAGGATGTTTTTTCGGAGGCCTCATTTAATCCAGATTCTATGCCTCCTGCACCAGTAAAACCGGACAGGTATTATAGGGTACCTGAGGCTCATAAATACCTATATAAGAGTCCTAGGGCGGACCCAGAAACTATTAGCCAGGGGCCTAAGGGTGTTAGGGCTTCTGTTGTAAAGAATCCGGTTCCTCTAGATAAGGAAGCTAGAGCTTTGGACAGATGGGGTAAGAAGGTGTACACCTCTTCTACTTTAGCAATGAGGGCTTTAAATTGCCAGTTTCATATGTTGAAATATCAGAATTTCCTCCTTTCTCAGCTAAAATCTAAAGTGGATGCCTTGGCAGAGGGCATAGAGTGTAAAGAATTGCAAGATTTGGTGCATGTTTCTGAACAGGTGGGAAACATTCTTTGCAGTGTGGCTTTGATGCTTTGCAGGCTTCTTCTAGAGTGGCTGCCACTGGTTCAGTTCTTCGTAGGCATGCCTGGCTTAAGGATCAGAATTTATCTGAGCATGTTAAGTCTAGAATTCTGGATGCCCCTTTACAGTCCAAAGTTTTGTTTGGTCCTCCTGTGGAGTCTGTTTTGAAGAAAATGGAGGACAAGGCTAAGTCTATGCAGACTGTTAAAGATTTTTTGCAGGTTCAACCTCCTAAGTTTAGTAGAAATTGGCCTGCTAAGGGGTGGACGTACCCTTCTTCTGATTTCCAGTCTAGGGGTAGATCTAGGCGTGGTAGGGGCAGAGCTCAGAGTACCTTTAGGCCTAGGACATGGAGTTCGCCTGCTCAATCTGCTGGTGAGGGTAGGGGCCAGTCCTTTCGTAAACAGGCCCAATGACCTACATTTTCAGCTGCCAGATTCTTCTTGCCTGGCAGCTCCTTTGGGAGGAAAGCTAGCTCTCTTTAAGCAAAATTGGTTTTTAATCACCCAAGACAAATGGGTGTTGGACATTATAAACAAAGGTTACAAGTTTTATTTCCATACCTTGCCTCCTTTCAAAGGTATGCCAGACATTCCTCCTCGGCAAAGGATGGAGGCTCAAAAACAGATTTCATTACTTCTTCACATGGGAGCTATACAGCCAGTACCTCCTTCAGAAGTGGGTCTCGGGTTTTATTCCCGCCTGTTTCTAGTACCAAAGAAAGGGAGCACGTGGAGACCGATGTTGGATTTATCTCTCCTCAACACTTATTTGGACATTCCAAAGTTCAAAATGTTGACATTACAACAGCTTTTGCCTCTGCTGGGAAAAGAACACTGGATGGTAACTCTGGATCTAAAAGAGGCTTATCTTCATGTTCCTATCAGGCCCAGTTGCAGGAAGTACCTGCGTTTTCGAGCTGGAAATTTACATTATCAGTTCTCTGCATTGCCCTTTGGCTTATCTACTGCCCAGAGTGTTCACAAAGGTTCTGGCTCCAGTGATAGCCTTTTCAGGATGGAAGGAATACAAATTTATCCTTACTTGGACGATTGCCTGATTATTGCACAAGACAAGGACGAGCTTCTTCAGCATCTACAGTATGTGATGGTAGTGTTAAGATGCCTAGGGTATTCTGTGAACGAAACAAAGTCCAGTCTAGTACCCTCTCAGGACATGTGCTTTCTGGGTGTGAGACTGAATACAGCTTCCCAGATGGCCTTTTTGACCCCGGACAAACAGAAAAGTCTTTCACTTTATTTCCATCAAATGTCTCTTCAGTCCAGGCTGACTGCAAGGACAGTCCTTCAAGCCTTGGGGTTCATGGCATCTTGTATTCTGGTGCTTCCCAATGCCAGATTGCATATGAGGAAGCTTCAATGGTATCTCAAAAATCTATGGACACAACACTGCCAGGATCTAGACACTGTCATTCAGATAATACCTTGCATTCAGAAGGAATTTTTGTGGTGGGCTCAGGAATGTCACCTAAACAAGGGACTCTCTGTGACCCGACCAGAGGCGAGTCAGATTCTAACGACGGATGCCTCGGACAAGGCTTGGGGAGCACACCTCAATGGAAAATGGGTGCAAGACACGTGGCCTGCCAGACTTCAACACTTGCATATCAACTTGAAGGAGATGTTAGCAGTACAATTTGCATTGATGGCTTTCAAGGATTTACTTCACCCAGGGCAGGTGTTGATTCTAACAGACAACACAACTGTCATGTGGTACATCAACAAGCAAGGGGAACTCATTCGTACCCTCTTTGCAGACAAGCGATGATTTTGTGGGAGACAGCTCTCAGTTACAACCTCAATCTTCAGGCAAGATTTCTACCAGGAGCACAGAACTCCTTAGCAGATGTATTGAGCAGGCAAATAGTGGATCCTCACGAGTGGAAATTGGATCCTCAGGTATTTCAAAAGTTGACAGTGTCATGGGGAACTCCGGACATAGATCTGTTCGCTTCTCCACTAAATTACCAGTTGCCAAAGTTTTGCACAAAAGGTTTCATCCCACAGCTTGGAAGGTGGACGCTCTGTCATTCAGTTGGAACAATCTTCATGTATATGCCTTTCCACCTCTACCTCTTCTGCCCAAGGTTCTCTTGAAGGCCAGACAAGACAAGCCATCCATGATCCTGATAGCACCGGATTGGCCTCGACAACACTGGTACCCATTACTGAGGAGTTTGGTCCGAGAGCCTCCATGGCCTCTGCCTTTGATTCCACACCTTTTGTCTCAGGAGGGCAATCACTTTCTCAATGTCAGAATTCAGTCTCTGCATCTAACAGCCTGGCATATTCTGTTTTAGATTCTGGAGGTTCTCAGCTTCCACAACAAGTTTTGAATGTTATTTTGGAGGCCAGGAGGCCTAGTACAAGGAAAGTTTATGCTGATAAATGGAGGAGATTTTTTATTTGGAGCAAAGGGAAGGATTTTGATGTTTCCAAACCTAATTTGAGTGCTTCCTTACAATATCTTACTGAGTTATTAGACAAAGGTTTGTCCTTCTCCTCCATAAAGGTTCATGCTGCAGCCATTTCGGCTAATTATGACTGTGATCCTCCTTTATTCTCTCATCCTTTGTTTAAGCAGTTTCTCAGAGAGGCAAAGAACATAAGACCCCCCACGTAGAGCTCCTACTCCTGCTTGGGATCTCAATTTTGTGTTGGAAAAGCTTACTCTACAACCTTTTGAGCCTGCAGCTACTGCCGAGTTAAAGTATTTGTCATGGAAAACTGCTTTTTTGTTGGCCATTACTTCTGCAAGAAGGGTTTCTGAATTACAGGCCCTTATGGCAGTGGAGCCTTTCTTGATTTTTCATAAGGATAGGGTATCTTTGCGTACTAATCCTTCCTTTATGCCTAAAGTGGTTTCTAGTGTGGCCTTAAACCAAGCTATTCATTTGCCTACTTTTTATGCAAATCCTCAAAATAAAGGGGAGAAGATTTTGCATACTTTGGATATTCACAGGCAGTTGCGTTATTATTTGAGCAGAACCAAGGAGTTCAGAAAGTCTCAGCAGTTGTTTGTTTCTTTTGCTTTGGGTTCACAGGGTAGACCTGTTTCAAAACAAACTATTTCTAAATGGATTGGGTTTTGTATTTCTTTTTGTTATTCCCATCATGGTAAGGAGATTCCGGCTGGAATCAGACCTCATTCCACTAGAGCTACTGCAACTTCTACTGCCTTTCTAAGGGGGGTAGCTACAAAGGATATTTTGGAAGCAGCCACTTGGAGTTCAGTACATACTTTTTCTAAACATTACCACCTTCCTCTTTATTCTAAGTCTAGGGCTGGATTTGCCACTGCAATATTACAGGGCATTTTAACAGCCCCTACTGCTTTATGATTTTGCCAACCTCCCTTTCCCGTTGCTTTGGGATTCTACCCATAAGTAAGGACTGCAGCAATGTGAGATGAAGAACATAGTACAGTTTTGTACCTACCATAAATGTAGATGTTCGAAGATCCACATTGCTGCAGTCCAATTTTCCCTCCCTCCTTCCCCTCTGTAGCTTAGCATGGTTATATGGTTTGGGTGATGGCTGTAGTTGGGCATATCTTTTGGGGAGGTACTCTGTTTTTTGGCTGTGGCCTTTCTTTTAGGGCCTTCTGACATCTGGGGCAAGAAAAGACTGAGGATATGACGTCGGTCATGCGCTTTTATACCCTGACGCTCTGATGTCAGGGCTGTGCGCCCATGACCGACGTCAGCCTAATACTTTGGTATTCGGGCCGACCGAGGGACAGCGGACTACCCATAAGTAAGGACTGCAGCAATGTGGATCTTCGAACATCTACATTTATGGTAGGTACAAAACTGTACTTTGTGCTTTATGGGAAGGAGTTTGAGAGTTCATTGGTGGGCACAAGCTAGTAAAATTGCTGAGTCAGATCCAAGGATTGGATCTGATCTCATTAGTTGAGGAAGAATGAAAATGGACAACACCGATGGAATGTTATATTAAGTACATAACTTGTTTTTGCTGCAGACTATACTCGGTCAAAAATAGTTATTAAAGCTCTTCAGCAGAAGAGCCTTCCAGCTTGTTCCCAAGGACCATTGATGCTGGCCAGTGTATTTCATTTTTCTTTATGGTGCTGAAAAAGAGAAGTCTTATCAGATGCATAGAAGATCTTGGAATCCTCAACAGTGTTAGTGCCAACAAACAGTTTATTTTCATGTTTATGTTCAACAACATGCAAATTCTTTGGAACAGAATTATCTTTACTTTTGCACATTTTGACTTTGTTCCTTGATGACCATTAGCCTCTCTTCTAGGCTTTCATCCATTTCCTTTCCTATACCAACCACTTGAATCACAAATAGTCCTATGGGTGAAAGCTCAGTTATCTGCAAGGGTAGACTAGTAGCATCACACTCTTAGATGACTGGTTTTGGAAGCAAGGACTAGCCAAAGGAGTAGCCATCATTCATACAGCTGTAGAAGGGGGATACATTTTTTCTCCTGGGCTATTAGAACCCAGATAGCAGTATGATTTGAGCATGATCCCAGAATGCTTTATCTATTTTTTGTGCATGCTTCTGGGCACAAACCTGACACTGGTTACTGTGCATGTACAGTTTGGAGGGTGTTGGGCATGTTTTGGTCCATTATGCTGAGCCGGCCTTTTTCAGTGGTTGTCAGACACGCAGTAGGTTGGACTGTCTTCCTCCCTCTAGAATGGCCAAGGTAGCTTTGGGGACTCCCTCCTTCAGCTTCCTGCTTGCTGCTCGAACCCAGATGTAGGTCACAGTAAAGGTTTTTATCCTTCCACATAAGAAAGACAATTGTTTTTTCATGTTTTAGAAGAAAAATGAACCTTGTAGCAAGTGTTCTGCAAAAGTGATTGAAAGTGGGGAGACTCTTCTGACATATTAGCCACTCCTACTATACGAGACTTGAATTTCTGTTGCATATTTTCTGTGAATTTCAAGTCTTTGATTCATGACCCCATAACTGTTACACTACATTATTCCATCTCTCCATCTCTCTTTTTTGTACAGTTACTGTTGCAACACACATTCACACACATCATTTCTCATTTTTGACAAATTTTTGTCATACATTCATCCATGTCTTCAATTATTTTCTTTACCTGTGTACTACTAATTACTGTTGCTGTACACATATTTACAGTTTGTAATGACATCAGATCCGATGCATTTTCCATCTGGGTTGTGTGTGTGGATTATCAGATATGACTCTGATCTGAGACCAGACAGCTTCCCTGAGATCTGTCTCCACAACCTATAATCCCTTGATCATCTAGAATTACCTTAGATCTTGTTTACTGCCCTCCACGACGTCTTCAGCTCCATGGGGGATATCCTTTTTGTGAGAAATTGTAGCATGATCTTATTCCTTTTTCATCTACGCTAGTTTATATTTTAGTAGTTAATTTTTTGTGCTTTAGTTAGGTAGCATAGGTAGTTAAGTTTAGGAAGAGTGTTTAATTTTATCATGTTAGTGGGCTTTTCTTGCCCATTGTGGTTTAGAGCATTTTAGCTTTTTAGAGTGTTAACCTACCACTAACAACAAAACCTTTCTTAAGTGTTAGGTTCTTTGTTGTTTTAGCAAGTATGGAGAAGGGGTTTAAGAAATGCGTGGTATGCAGCCAAAGGCTCCCTTCTCAAGATGCTCACAACCAGTGTGTGCATTGTCTAGGGCCTGCTTACCTCGAGTTACCTTATGCCATTTGCAAGAGCTTTGGCATTCTCTCTGTAAACAAGAGAAGGATCAAGTTGGCCCTAAATGCTCTGTCGTTGGCTGGTGACTTCTCTTCTGGCAAGAATGAAAGGGTAATTGACTTGGTAAGGAGGGCTGTAAGGTTCCTGAACCTTCGAACAGGGACCAAAAACAGTCAGTTCCCTCTTCTTCTGTTCTGCCACATCAAAGGGTCCCAAGACTCCTGGTTCCTCTGGCAGCTTTGCTAATGTCATTAGCTCTGATATTTTGGACCCAATCTACTTCAGTGCAGACTACGGGAGTGGATCCTTCTACTTTGTATCACATGTCCTTTCTTTACAAAGGGAACGCCCCTAGGTAGGACTTTCTTCTTTCTACCTTCTACTCCATTAAAATCCTCACCAGAGTCATCCCAATTTCCACCCCACATCTGAGCTTCTCCATTTTGGGACAGATCATCAGAGCTGTCATCTAGCATGTAAGCGTCCAAGCATCCATTGGTAGCTTCATTGGCTTTGTTGTCCCATTTAGTCAGGAGTTTAAGACTTGCTGACTTGAAGTAGCTGATGTGATGCTTCCTACAAACCCAGATGCAATTAGGGCTGATCCTCAACCTGAGGGTTCAGCTTCAAGCTGGTTTCCTCCCTCAGGCCCTACTGTTGCGAAGTTGTCGAAGCCAGTTGACTTTCCTTCCCTAAGATTGGATCCTAAGGCATGGCTGATCTTTGCTCCTACCCTGGCCTTAATTTCCTCAACTCCAGCAGCTTCAGAGATAGGTAGACCTCGGAATTGACATGTCAAGACAGGAGTTTTTTCAGGTTAGATGATTCTGTAATTGGGGTCATCCCTCCCACTCAGTGCCTTTGCCCTTCATAGCTCAGCTCTGAAATTGGCATCGGAGGAGGTTGGAGCTGCTTTTGAGCCTAGTATATTGTTTGGATCTCCAGATCATCGATCTGCGGGCTCTAGTGTGCCAGCTTCAAGCTCTGCCTTTGATGTTGTAGAGAGGATGTTCTCCCATCAGGAAAAGGAGTGGTTAGCTGCAAATGGTTTTCCACCATCTTCCACATCTGTGCTTATGTACACATGTCCGTCTGCTCTAGGGGCAGCCCACCCCTGGTGGTCTCCAGTCTGACCTACCTTCAGGGCTCCCCTGCCTCTTCTGTTTCCCCTTAGATTTTCCATGGTGGGAAGTCTCAGGCAAGAAGTGGTGCAATAGGAATCACCTGGATTATCCTGAAGAATCCCTCACTGAGGATACTGACCTCAGTGAAGGAGAGGGGTCCCCTAAATTCCCCAGTGATTACACCTCTTTTTGTGAACTTTAGGATATTGACATCAGTGAAGGAGAAGGTTCCCCAAATCCCCTAGTGATGACACCTATTTTTGCGCTATTTTGGAACTGCTCCCATCAGGGAAGGGTTTGGACTGCTGAAGCCCCATCTGTGGAGGAGGTGGTATTTTTGGAGGTCTTTACCGTGAGCCTGTGCACATCCTGGGTGGTTTCCTCTCTGGATTCAGTAATTGAACTCGGTGTCCAGGAGGGCATGGAAGTAGCTGTGATATGGTGGAACTAATTCCAAAGTATCTGGACAAGAATCTCGCTCCTTCCAAGGACAGGCAACACTGGGGTAGGGTTCTGCCACTGAGGCTATTGTGGTAGGGGTGACCACAAAGAAGTACATCTCAGAAGAGAGTTTGTTGGTTCATCCCCCAAAGAGGAAGTCTTGGGTATTGGACCATTTAGAGAAGCTCTCTTAAGCTTCAGCTACATTCACAGTGAGAGTGTTAAACTGTCTCACTAACTTGACGAGACTTCAAAGTGACATTATATTGGCAGTGTTAAAGGTAGTTAAGCCACAGCAGACTCTGGAGTCTCAAAGAGCTCTGGAGAATCAGCTGCCCACCTTGCAGTTTATTGCCGTGTCCATGTGTTTGCTGTGTAACGCAGCTGATGACATGTCCTGAGGCAGTTACTCTGACTTGCCATGCTTCACCATCCTTGGATGAGGTTGTGTGATTTTGTGGAATGCTTTAGCATCTTTTATTAATGCTCTTTAGACATAAGGTTAAGGACACTTTAACCAGAAGCAAGCAGGATGGAAAGAAGTTTTCTGCTGTTGGAGAATATCTTACAACCCCTCAATGGACCTTCTCTTGCAACCAGAAGGGGGAAATGTCTGTTTCTAGGAAGGCACAGCAGCTTTTTCAGGAATCTTCTTCTGAATATTTCCCCCTCAGTGAGGGAGAAGGGGGACCACAGTAGGTGCTGTCCGCATGGCAGGTTAATTTGCCGAACCTGGACTTTCATGAAGTTTCTTCATGAGGCTATTACAGAGACCCTGAGGGGGTGCCTGACTGTCCAGCTCTGGAGGCATTCGGGGTAATTTGGCACTACACCTTGAAGCTTGGGAAGGCCATCATCTCAGATGCATCAGTGTTGTGTCCTATCCAGAACTTATACAATCCCATTTTTAGAAATTTCAAACATAATTCCCAAATGTCTTCCGCTCGTGCCATCCTGTCAGAGAAGGCATGCCTCCATTGAAATTCAGAAGCAGTTAGTAAATGAAATGATCCAAGAGGGTCCCACCAGACCAAAGTGTATCAGGGGTCTATTCAAGGTTCTTTTTGGTACCAGAGAAAAGTAAGGCCTGGAGGCTAATTTTGGATTTGAGCAAGTTAAACTGATTTGTCAGACCAAGTTCCAAATGGTCACACTGCAGTCCATTTTGCCTCTTTTGAGGAAGGATTATTGGATGTGGTCGATCTCATATGAAGAGCATGAGGTATTCCAGGAGATTTCTGTGCTATCAGCTGGGAGCCAGTCGTTATCCTTTCAGAGCACTGCCTTTTGATCTCACTACTGCTTCCCCACCCAGTGTTCTCCAAGTTGTGGCAGTTGTAGCTGCCTGGCTCAGGCTGCAGGGGTACCAGGTCTTTCTTTGCTTGGGAGATTAGTTTCTAACCACCTCCAAGAGAGTATCCCTTGGGCCAGGGACACCTTACTTCAGCTATGAAGTTCCTTGCGAATCAATGTCTACTACCTCTAGTCTCCACCCTGTTCAAACTTTAAATTATGGACTCTCTGTTGTCTAGCTATTTCCTTGCTGTCTTACAGAAAGCCTCTGGGTTCAATTTTTTTCAAGCTATTAGGGCACATAATGTCAGCTGTCTGCTTAGTTCTATTGGCAAGGTACCACAAGAGGGCTCTGCAGTGGACACTGGCAGTTCAGTAGTCCTACTTAATGCATACAGTGGAATTTCCCATTATGTTGGCAAATGGGTGTTAAGATCATATCAGGTGGTGGTTGGAGTCTCCCTTGATATCCACTGTGAAACCATCCCCCTATTCACAATCACAATAAATGCCTCTCTTCTTGGGGGGAGGGTGCATTTCAAAGGAAGGACTGTCCACAGGATCTAGTCTGTGACTGAAGCCAATCTTTACATTACTGTCTTAGAGATGAGAGAGGTCCTCCTTACACTGCAGCCCTTTCAGAACCATCTTCCCAAGGGTGTGATCTCAGTTCAAATGGACAATGTGTTTGTCATCTGATATGTGAACAAACAGGGTTGAACCCATTCTTTTATACCCTTTGTCAGTAGGCCATGATGGTCTGGAAGAGGGTGATTCTGTCTCAACAGTTTCTGATTGCAACACTTATCCTGGGGAAATCCAACATTTTGGAGGATTGGTCTGAGCAGTAATATTCTTTTTCTTCATGAGTTGTCCCTGAATCTAACCTCTGTACTTGGTTTTTCATAAAGACAGATTTTGCGGTGCGGGTGTACTGTGTGTTGTGAACTGTTTGCGTCTCCATGCAATGCAAATTGCAGCAGCTTTTATGACTTAGTCCCTCCTCAGGGACGGTCACCCATGGACCTTTTCTGTATGCTTGTCTCCTGTATGCTTATCCTCTGACCCTGATGATAATAAAGTTTCTGCAGAAGGCAGCCCATTGCAGAGTGACTAATCCTCATTGCTCCCTTTTGGCCCAATCAGGTGCTGTTCCACTTTCTTTAGCCTCTTCTGAAGTACACTTCTTAGGTCCTGGATCCCATTCCGGATCTGATTTCTCACACAGTGGGCCTGGATCCACCCAACCTTCAGACATTCAGGTTACCCATATCGTTTCTCTTATTTCCTGATGGCCAGATTTCCAATGCTTTCAGAGTGGTGTATAGTTTGTCTTATAGGTTCATACTAGGCTATCTGCCCTAGGGCATTTATAAGCCTAGCCAGAGTGTGTTTGGCTTTCGCCACCCATTTTAAATTAATTTTGCTATGCCCTTTTTCGAGGTTAGTATACTGTGCCTCTGTCTAACAGTGACACAGAAGTGATACCTGAGGTAAACCTACTATCTCCCATCCACTCATCAAGATTCCTCTTGAAGAGAGTCAATGAGGGACTCTGCCTAACCTGGACTGGGATTTTATTCCAGAGTGAAGGGAGCCTCTGGGTTATGAATCTGTCCCTCCAACATGTCCCATTTATTGCAGTGCTGAGGTTCAAGTCTCTCGAGCGCGTAGCTCGATGGGATTTGGATTTTCTGAGGTGCAGCATGTCCAATAATTCCGGGTTGGACATGGCTTTATATGTCAGGCACAGATTGCCTCTGAGCAGGCGGTATGCCACTGAGTAGAGCTGAAGTTTCTTTAACCGGGCAGCATATGGCATCTGTTTGAGCCCTTTGATCCTCTTGGTAAGGTACTTTTGGGGTTTTTCCAGTTGCTGCAGGTGTCTGGTAAGGTACATCCCAAAAGGGGCATTGTACTCAATTATGGGCCTGATGAGGGATGGGTAAAGAGGCACGATGATTTCCCCTGATCTAGATGTGAATCCCTTCATGATTAGGTGGGCTATATAAAATGTTTTTCTAACCACTTTGGCCACATGATTGTCAAATGAGAGATTGCTATCAACTTGGGTCCCCAGGTCCCTAATTACTTCTTCCGTACTTAATGGATTACCACCTATGTGGTAATTTGTGGGCACTTTGTTTTTGCCAAAGGGGATGACTATACACTTTTTGGCGTTTAGCTTGAGGCCATGGCTCTGGCACCAGTTGTCTGTTTCTATGAGGCCCTTTTGTAGGATGCTTGTGTCGGCTGGAGAGTCGATTATGGCACCCAGTTTGCAGTCATCTGCGAACTTGGTCAGCCACAGTCCTTCCGTGTTAGCCTGTACCTCCGAGAAATATATACCGAACAAGAGAGGTCCCAGGACTGAGCCTTGTGGAACGCCACTTGTAACTGGTTTGGAGTCTGACATGGCTCCAGCAATTCTAACCATGTGGGTTCTGTCCTTGAGCCAGTTTGCAACCCATCTAGTGACATAGGGGTTTATATTTAAGCTGGTGAGCTTATCTATAATGCCCGAGTGGGGTATTGTATCGAAGGCTTTTGCAAGGTCCAGGTAGGCTGTGTGGACCACCTTCCGCTCGTCAATGGCCTTGGTGACTGTTTCAAAGAAATCAACCAGGTTTAAGAGGCAGGATCTGCCCTTAACAAAGCCGAACTGGGTAGGATCCAGTGTCTGTAGGTCCCCAATATCTTTATTTATGAGGTCCATGATGATCCTTTGCATAGCTTTGCAGACCAAGCTAGTCAAGCTTATGGGGCGATAGTTTCCAGGATCCGTTGAGGCACCACCTTTGTGGAGAGGGACCACTGTTGCTGTACGCCACTCTTTGGGTACATATGCTGTAGTAAGGCTGAGATTGAACAGTAGTTTTATGTTTGGGTTTAGGTCTTCTTGGAGTTCATGTAGGACACAGCCCGGGACACCGTTTGGTCCCATTGATGCTGTGTTTTTTGCTTTGGAGAGGGCGTCTCTTACCTGAGCATCTGAGATGTCAGGGGGTTAGCACTCTGCTGGGATAGATATTTGCCCTTTTGGTGGGGAAGGGGGGGGAGAAGTTTGTGCTGAACCTGTCAGCTAGGATGTTGGCAATGCCTGTGAGTTTGGTGTATTTTTTGTCATTTTGGACTAATTCTGAGCATATCTGGGAATTCCCACCCAGGTTCCTAACATAACTAAAGAAAGCCTTGTGATTATCCTTAGAGTCCTGTGCAATTTTTCTCTTGAAGCTGGCCTTAGATGATTTTATGAGTGCCCGTAGTTTTTTGCTAGTACTGATCAGAGATGCCTTCCCTTTTTGGGATTTTGCTCTATCATGTAGAAGCTTCCTCCTTCTATTGCATAGTTTGTTTATGGCTGGGGTCCACCAAACAGAACGCCTAACTTTGGAGGATTGGGTCTTGGTTTTATTTGGGATTGCATGATCCATGCATTCCTGAAGGTGTTCATAGAATGCGTTTATAAAGGATTCTGCGGTCTGGGCCATATTTTCCACAGGCCCGGGGGCTTTGAAGGATTCCACCTCGGTTTTGAGGAGTGTGAAACTTGCTTTAGAGAAGTTTTTCACTGTGGTTTTCTGGGCAGGGGCTGGGGTCGGGATGTGAATATCTAGTGAGATTAGTTTATGGTCTGATCTTACCAGTGAGGGATACACTTCTGGTCTGGAGCATGTTGGTGATGATCAGGTCCAGTATGTTTTCCCCTCTTGTGGGAGTGGCAACAAGTTGCTCCATAGCATTTGAGTTTATAAATTCTAGGAACCTTTGGGCTAGGGTGTTGGAGCTAGAGTAACGCTCCCAGTCTATGTTAGGGTAGTTGAAGTCGCCCAATATAATGGTGTTTGGAGAGACCTTCATATTTTCCAGTGTTCTCAGGAAAGCTGAGTGGGGTTCCTGAGTTTGGGAGGGTGGTCTGTAGCAGGCTATAAACTGGAAGGCAGTTTTACCCACTGTTAGTTGCACATGGATAGTCTCTGATGCTTCATGCTGTGCCACCAACCTGGAGATGTGGGTATCTTTGACGAATATTGATACTCCCCCTCCTTTTGTGGTTCGGTGCAAGGTTTGGGGCCGAAAAACATGGTATGAGGTATAACCTGGTAGTGCTGGGGTGCTCTCGGGAGCCTTGAACCAGGTTTCTGTTACTGCACAGATATCGATGTTCTCCATGCTAAGGAGAGTTTCGAGTGCGTGCATCTTGAGGTTTAGACTTCTGGCGTTGAGTAGCATTACTCTTAGTTTCTTATCCCTTGTTATACCTATGGAGGTGGGTTTGCCTTTTGAGCCTTGCCTAGAAAAGGCACTATGGGGGTGGCAAGAGCCTTTGCCAATATCCGAAAGCCCAGGGTGACAGGTAAGCTGTCCCTAGCGAAGCATCGTGGCTTGTCGAGCATGTCATCCCAGGCAGACAGGCATTGGATCCCCTTTGAATGACACCAATACTTAAGCCAATTGTTGAAATTGATCATCTTGTCTTCATATTGTGGCATCATTCTTGGTGAGGGTAAGATGCTACTCAAGGTCAGGGTCATACCAGCCTGGGCTACATGCTCAGAGAGCTCCTCTATGTCTCTTTTCATGTAGTCCAGGAAGGTACGTCTCAGGTCATTCACACCAGCATGGACAATGACTGAGTCATATTTGTACTTGCCTTGGAGTGACCTGAGTGCTTGTGTTCATAGGTTCATAGGTTTATACTAGGCTATCTGCCCTAAGGCATTTATAAGCCTAGCCCAAAGTTTTGTGGCTTACGCCACCCCTTATATGGAAAAATACTGTGCCCATTAGTTTGTTGCGCCTCTGTCCAGCAGTGACCCAGAGATGATTCCCGGGGTAAACCTGCGATCTCCCATCCACAGGTCAAGATTTCTCTTGAACAGAGCCAGCGAGGTGCTCTGCCTAACATGGACCGGGATTTTATTCCACAGCATAGGGAGTCTATGAGTGATAAATCTATCCCTCCAGCACGTCCTATTTATATCCGTGCTAAGGTTTAAGTCGCTTGCTCTAGTGGTTCTGGTGGATTTGGATTTTTTGAGGTGGAGCATGTCCATCAATTCCGGGTTGGACATGGCCTTGTATGTCAGGCACATGTCACCTCTGAGCAGACGGTATGCGACTGAATAGAGCTGGAGTTTCTTCAATATGGCAGCATATGACAGATTTTGGAGTCCCTTTATCCTTTTGGTGAGGAACTTTTGGGGTCTCTCCAATTGCTGCAGATGTCGGGTGAGATACATCCCGAATGGGGCATTGTACTCGATCATTGGTCTGATAAGTGAAGAGTACAGGGGAACAATGACCTCACTAGATCTGGATGTGAATCCCTTCATGATCAGGTGGGCAATGTAGAAGGTCTTTCTAACAACTTTAGCAACGTGAGTGTCAAAAGAAAGGCCACTGTCAACCTGGGTCCCCAGGTCCCTGATAACCTCTTCTGTGCTTAGTGGATTGCCACCTATATGGTAGCTTGGGGTTACCTTGTTTTTCCCGAAGGGTATGACTATACATTTTTTGGCGTTTAACTTCAGGCCATGGCTCTGGCACCAGCTATCTGTTTCCGTGAGTCCCCTCTGAAGGATATCCGTGTCCGATGCACTTTCCACTATAGCGCCCAGTTTGCAGTCGTCTGCAAACTTTGTCAGCCAAAGTCCTCCCATGTTGGCCTGTACTTCTGAGAAGTAGATGCCGAACAATAGGGTTCCAAGGACCGAGCCCTGTGGGGCACCACTTGTGACCGGCTTGGAGTCTGACATAGCGCCAGCAACTCTAACCCTGTGGGTTCTGTCCTTAAGCCAGTTTGCAACCCATCTTGTGACATATGGGTTTACATTTAAGCTGGTAAATTTTTCTACAATACCCGAGTGGGGTATTGTGTCGAACTCCTTTGCAAGGTCAAGGTAGGCTGTATGGACTGCCTTTCCCTCATCAATGGCCTTGGTGACTGTTTCGAAGAAGTAGACCAAGTTCAAAAGGCATGATCTGCCCTTGACAGGGCCAAACTTGGTCGGGTCCAATGTCTGCAAGTCCCCTATATCTTTGTTTATGAGCTCCATTATGATCCTCTCCATAGCTTTGCAGACCAGACTTGTTAAGCTTATGGGGCGGTAATTACCAGGGTCCGTAGAGGCACCGCCTTTGTGGAGTGGGACCACAGTTGCCGTACACCACTCCTTGGGCACGTATCCTGTGGTAAGGCTGAGATTAAACGGCTGCCTTATGTGCGGGTTTAATTCCTCATTGAGCTCGTGTAGCACACAGCCTGGGATACCATCCGGTCCCATTGATGCTGTGTTTTTAGCTTTAGAGAGAGCAGCTTTCACCTGCGCACTTGAGATGTCTGGGAGGCTACACTCCGCTGGGATAGTTATCTCTCCTTTGGGGGGGAGAGGGGGGTGAAGTTTGCACTGAACCTGTCTGCCAGTATGTTGGCAATGTCTGTGGGTTCAGTGGTTTTTGTACCATTTTGGACTAATTCTGAGCATATCTGGGAGTTTCCACCCAGGTTCCTAACATAGCTGAAAAAGGCCTTATGATTGTCTTTTGAATCCATGGCAATTTTTCTCTCAAAATTGGCCTTAGTTGATTTTATGAGTGCTCGTATTTTTTTACTAATACTGATCAGGGGTGACTTTCCTTTTATGGATTTTGTTCCATCATGTAATAGCTTTCTCCTCTTATTGTAAAGTTTGTTAATGGCTGGGGTCCACCAGACTGGACGTTTGCCCTTGGAGGAAAGAGTCTTGGTTTTATTTGGGATTGCCTGGTCCATGCAGTCCTGGAGGTGTTCATAGAAGGCATTTGTAAGGGCTTCCGCAGCTTGGGTTGTGGTTTCCACTGGCTCAGGGGCCTTGAAGGATACCACACCAGTTTTGAGTAGTGTGAAGTTTGCTTTAGAGAAGTTCTTCACTGTGGTCATTTTGTTTGGGGTGGGGGCGGGATGTGGATTTCCAGTGAGATTAGTTTATGATCAGATCTCACCAACGAGGGATATACTTTGGGTGTGGAGCATTTTGTCCCCATGTTTGTGACAATGAGATCTAGTATATTTTCTCCTCTCGTGGGAACAGTGACTAATTGTTCCATGGCATTTGAATTTATGAACTCCAGGAACCGTTGGGCTAGAAAGTTAGGGCTTGAGTAATGTTCCCAGTCTATATTCGGGTAGTTGAAGTCACCCAATATGATGGTGTTTGGAGATACATTTATACCCACCAGTGTCTTCAGGAAGGCTGTGTGGGGTTCCTGAGTTTGAGAGGGTGGCCTGTAGCATGCTACAAATTGTAGAGCAGTTTTGCCTATGGTTAGTTGCACCTGGATGGTTTCCGTAGCTTCGTGCATTGCCACAAACCTGGAGGTGTGGGTATCCTTTATGAATATGGATACACCCCCTCCTTTTGTGGTGTGGACCGGGTGTTATGTGGCGGATCCTAGCGCCCGACAGGCAGCTCACCGTGGCCTTCTCCTTGTTCAGCCTGGTGAGCGGGACATCAGTGTGCCTGACGATAGAGTCACCTATTACAAGTGTATCAGGTGTGTTGTTTAGCCTTAAGGGCTGTGACTGTTCGGCACACTGGCTTTGTGAGCTATGTGTTGCACGTGTTTTGTTTTGGGGTAGCAGTTGCTTGGGTGTCTGCTTTGGAGGTCTCTGCTGCTTAGGCAGGTTTTTATTTAGAGCCTCCGAGTATGTTTTTGTGCGTTTATGTGTTTGGTTTGCTGTCCTGGTAGGTCTATGTGAGACTGGAATTGTAGTGAGTGTGGTTTCCTTCTCCTCCTGACTGGTTATGCCAGTACTGAGTTGAGAGAGCTTAGCCTCCAGATGTTAAGTTGTCAACCTCGCCTTCATTCTTGCTGGATGGGTTCGGAGCCGATCCTCGGCTCCGACTCGGCCAATATTAAAGCTCGAGAGCTAATTCTACCGGCTCGAGAGCTAATTCCACCGGCTCGAGGCTCCCCTGTATCCCACAATGCTAGGCGGTAACTACTCAGATCTCGTTTGCCGCTATAGCTGACGAGGTGCTTTTCTACCGGCTCAGGCAGGTGAGTTAGAGTTTTACCTTATTAGGTACTTCTTAAACCCCCTTTTGTGTTGTCATACCATAACCTTTTAGTTTAATTAAGTATTTAGATAAATCGACCCCTGTTTGTCGAGTCTTTTTTCCCTTTCTTCACTTATCTTGTAGGCCTTCGGCCCCTACCCTTCCCCCAGTCCATTAGTGACTAAATTAGTTGTCCTTTTTTCTGTTAAGGGCTTGTGTGTGTGTGTTTGTGGCTTGCTTTAGCCTTAATAATTTAATTTAATAATTTAATAATTTTTTCTGTAAAGGGTGTGTCTGTAGTGTGTTTGTGTTGTGTCAGGCACTCTTTTTTTACTATGTCAAAAGACAAGGTCTCAGACTTCAAGAAGTGTGACTCGTGCCGTCAGAAAATGTCTCTGACAGACGGTCACACTTCTTGTGTGTATTGCCTGGGGCCTTTGCACCTGCAGGACTCTTGTGCTGTTTGTCATGGGTTTAGCCCTAGAGTCCTGCAGGAACGCAAGAATAATCTAATTTTGCGGGGCTTATTAAAGCCTGAAGGCCCCCCGACTCAGTCTGTGTCGGGGAAGCCTTCCAAAACTTCCAAACAGTCGGCTCCGGTTCCAGAGTCGACTGCTGGAAAGACTAAGTTGGCTTCGACATCGGCTCCGGCTGGAGCCGATGTTTCCAAGCCTCATACTGTTAACTCGGCTCCGGCTGGAGCCGAGGCTGATAAAACTCCGTTGGCTCCGATACTTTTATCAGAGCCACAGTCTAGGAAGAGGTCCAGATCCCCCTCTATCGGCTCCGTGCATTCGGTGCCAGGATCCCCTCTTCTTTCTGAACGGAGCCACAAAACTCATTCCTCACGGTCTTCCAGGTTATCTGACCATGATTTGCAAAGGGTAGTGAGTAGACTTCTCAAGTCCGAGGCACTGGTCCATATGCTGCATAGCCCGACTCACCAGTCAGTGGCTATTTCCGTTCCCCAATACATTCCTCCTCCGAATCCTTTGAGTTCGGAGCCAGGGCTTGTCGGAGCCATGACTGTCGGTGCTTCGGATCCGATACCTTCCCTTTCGGCTCCGTCGTCTGCTCCGATCTCATCCTTGGAGGGATCTCGGCGCCGGGCTTCCCTCGTCGGCTCCGAGGGGGTGAGTGGCATCGGACCCTTGTCCGACCCCGCTCTCCCTCTCGGGGCTTCGGCGTTGGTGAGTTCGGCTCCGACATCGGCTTCGGAGCTGTCTCTGTTGGTGCCGGGGGAGGTCCTTGTCTCTTCGAAGCAGGGGCCTCTGGCCTTGCCTGACAGGGGTGCCTTTGAAGTCATGCGGAGCGTGCTAGAACCAGGTTCTGCCCCACATTCGGCTCCTTCAGCCCCCCCATCTACAGTGCCTGCGGTGATTTCTACTCACCCCCTTGTCTTAGACCGCAGAGAGCCAACTCCTCAAGTTTCCCCATTGGGAATTTCCTCCTCTTCCGAGGCCTCTCCTGACCCAGCAGGAGATCCCCCAAGGGAGAGGCAGTGCAAGAGGAAGCACATTGACTCCCCTGAGTCTATCACCTCTGACACTGACTTAGAGGAATCCGAAGGTTCCCCTTGATCCCCCTCTGAGGATGTCTCCTTTGCTGACATCCTTGAGATCCTGAAACAGAGAGGTGAACTGGCCAGCCCTTAACCCTTTGGAGGATGAGTCAGTGTATCTTGAGGCGTTTGGCTCTCACCCTTCTACCACCTGGGTGTCCCCTCCCTTTGACCCCCTTATGAAAGTGGTGGCAAGGAAGTCTTGGACGGCTCCTGACTCAGTGGAACCCACCCTGAGGAGACCATCTAAATTTATTACTGCCCCTAGAGATAAAGATTTTTTATCCAAAGGTGTCCCTGTTGATGCCATGGTGGTGGCTGCGGCCACTAAGAAGGAGTTAGCTGATCCTTCGGTTCCTGTCCATCCTCCTAATAAGGAATCTAGGACCATGGACAGGTACGGCAAGCGGATGTTCTCATCAGCGACCTTTTCAATGCGGTCGCTGAACTACTTATGCCACTTCACTCGTCTCCAGAGAGATTTATTCAAGGATATGGGTGAACTGATAAAGGATCCTACAGCTGAGGGGTTCAAAGACACAATGAACTCCCAGGTGGCAACCCTGAATTCCATCGTTAACTCCTCCATGCGGCTGGTCTCATATGCAGCAGATGGGGCGAGTAGAGCCGCAGGCACAGGTGTTGCCTTACGACGTCACGCCTGGATGCGGCTATGCAATTTTGCGGACCCTTTCAAGGAGTCCTTCACCAATTCTCCCTTTGGATCATCCTTGTTTGGTCCACAGGTGAAGGATACAGTGACCAGGTGCGAGGTAGAAGGTAAGACTCTCTCTGCTGTAGGAGTCCATTTTTCTACCCCTTCTAGACCCTATCCCAAAGGTCAGAGGGGAGGAAAGATGTGGTTCCGCAAACAATTCCAGGGAGTCTCATCTGATGCACAAGGCCGATTCCCCTCTAGAGGCAGAGGGGGGAATAATAATAGACGCCCTAGAGGCAGAGGAGGTCCGCAAAACCAGGGTAGCAGAGAAATGTTCTCTGACAAACCCTTTCAGCATCCCTGAGGGGCTGCCCGGCTGTCCACCTTCGGAGGCAGTCGGGGGAAGATTATCCCTGTACCCAAAAGCCTGGCTTTCCCTTACTCAAGACAAATGGGTACAGTCGATCATATCCGAGGGTTACAAAATTCCCTTTATTCACATCCCAACCCAACCCAGAAGATCCCTTCCAGATGTTCCACCCGGTCTAAGGGAACAAGCAGCATTAGAAATTTCAAAGCTGTTATCAAAAAGAGCTATCCAATCAGTCCCAGCAGACCAGCAAGGATCTGGAATCTACTCCAAATTCTTTTTGGTACCAAAGAAAACAGGGGACTGGAGACCCATACTGGATCTCAGCTACTTAAACAAGTATGTCAGGAAAACAAAATTCCAGATGGTCACCCTACAGTCCATTCTACCCTTCTTGGGTCAGGACAATTGGATGTGCTCGATAGATCTTCAGGACGCGTACTACCACATCAAAATGAACAGACGCTCCAGGAGATATCTCCGCTTCAGGCTGGGAGCCAGTCACTACCAGTTCAGGGCCCTGCCCTTTGGTCTCACTACAGCCCCCCGTGTGTTCACCAAATGCATGGCAGTGGTCACGGCTCACTTGAGATGTCAAGGATTCCAGGTGTTTCCATATTTGGACGACTGGCTCCTTACCGCCACCACTAGACATCAGCTTCTTCTATCCAGGGACTTCACCATCCAATCTTGCCAAGCTCTAGGCATTTCGATAAATTTCAAAAAATCTGCCTTGTCGCCTTGTCAATCTATTACCTTTATAGGCGCCACCTTAGACACACTCAATCTTTCAGCCAGACTCACAGAGCAGAGTGTGTCAGACATTCGGAACCAAGTTTCCCTTCTCTTACAATGCAACAAAGTCAAAGCCAGACTAGTTTTGAAGGTGTTAGGACTCATGGCAGCAGCTATTCCCCTTCTTCCCTTAGCTCGCTTTCACATGAGGATCCTCCAATGGATGCTGTTTACTCAATGGTCCTTTCAACAGCTCCCGATGTCCCATACCATATTGATAACTCAATCATGCAAGAATCAACTGTCTTGGTGGATCACATCACATCAACTTCTCCGAGGAAGACCCTTCACTCTTCCCCTCCCAGTCGCCACGTTGACAACAGATGCCTCCCTGATCGGGTGGGGGGGGGCATTATCAGGGCAGGACAGTCCAAGGCACGTGGCAACCTTTCGAGTGCCACTTGCACATAAATGTCTTAGAGATGAGAGCAGTGCTTTTAGCATTGCAAGCCCTTCATGACTCTCTTCCAACTGGGACTATTGCAATTCAAACGGACAACATGTCTGTAGTGTGGTACATCAACAAACAAGGCGGAACCAGATCATACCGTTTATGTCGAGAGGCACTCAGACTTTGGCAATGGGCGATCTCTTCTCAGCGTTTTCTGATAGCAACGCACATTCCCAGGAAATCCAACGTTATTGCAGACAAATTGAGCAGGGCAATTCTCATGCCCCACAAGTGGTCTCTAAAGAAATCAGTTCTAGAAGAAGTATTCCTAAAATGGGGGCAGCCTTGCTGCGATCATTTTGCTACTCCCCAAAACAGCAAGTGTCACGACTTCTTCACTCTCTTCCCGTTACCAGGCCATCCCACCAGAGACGCTCTAGTCCACGATTGGCCCCGGGGACTTCTATATGCCTTTCCCCCCTTTCCACTGATATCTCAACTAATTCAGAAAGCCATCGACTTGAGAGTGACAATGATCCTCATTGCCCCTTACTGGCCTCGACAGATATGGTTCCCCTTTCTTCATCGTTACCTTTTGGAGCAGCCTTGGCATCTGGACCCAGTACCAGATCTGATAACCCACCAAACGGGTCAGCTGAACCAATCTCTGCCCTCTCTAAACCTCACCATGTGGTTTCTCTGATTCCAACCTTAGCCAGGCTTCCCTCAATATCTCGCTCGGTCCGAGATATCTTGATAGCCTCTCATAAATCTTCTACCCGGAAGATTTATAGTAGCAAATGGAAACACTTCTCCTTTTGGGCAACGTCAAAAAACATAGATCCCTTTACAGCACCTATCCAGTCTATTCTAGATTTTTTAGCAGAACTCTTTCATTTAGGATCATCTGCATCTACCATTAGAGTTCAATTGGCTGCCATATCTAATTTTCATGTTGGTGTCTCGGAGTCTAGCATCATGGCTCACAAACTCTGTAAAGCCTTTTTAAGGCGTATTTCTTCTCAAACCTCCAATCAAAGATCCCCGCCTCAATGGGATTTGAACTTAGTTCTGGCATCTTTAATTCTTCCCCCCTTCGAACCGGCGGCTTCATGTTCTCTGAAGTTGCTTTCTTGGAAGACACTTTTTCTGGTAGCTATAACTTCAGTGAGAAGGGTATCTGAACTCCATGCTCTGTGCAGTCGTCCTCCTTACTTAGTGTTTCACAAAGACAGGGTATCCCTCCGTACTAATCCATCCTTTTTGCCTAAAGTTTCCTCTCAAATAAACCTAATTCAAATTATTGATCTCCCCATCTTTTTCCCTAACTATTCAAACAGGTCGGAACAAAAGCTACATTTTTTGGATGTTCATCGCCAACTTAGATATTACTTAGACAGGACTAAACAATTCAGGAAATCTAATCAATTGTTTCTGTCATATGCGGAAGGGAAATTGGGCCTTCCAGTAACTAAAGTATCCCTCTCTAGATGGCTCACCTCTACAATTACCTTCATCTATGAGATCAGACATCAAAAACTACCCTCAAGACCTAGAGCTCATTCAACTAGGGCATTAGCTACATCCATAGCTTTTCAGGATAGGCTGCCAATAGATTCCATTTGTGCAGCAGCCACCTGGGCTTCTCCTCATACATTCATTTCACATTACAAATTGGACATGGTTTCCAGAAGCCGTGCCAATTTTGGTTCCACTGTTCTCAAGAGTCTGTTCCAATAGGCCACCCGGGATAAGGTGCTAGGGACGCGGTCCCATCCAGCAAGAATGAAGGCGAGATTGACAACTTAACATTAAGAAGTTATGTACCTACCATAATGTTCCATGTTAGTTGTCTTCTCTCCTTCTTTCTTGCGTCCCACCCTCCTTCCCCCAAGCCTGGACAGACCGACAGGAATTCAGTTTGTGTTCTTCCTCTGGAAGTTGTCATTCCCACACGTTCTTCCACCTCTTTTATCCTTACTGAGGTCTGCGATACTTTTTACGCAGATTTTTTTGAGTTGGGTTTCCCTGCTCCATTCTATGGAGACTAGGATTGCTTGGTATAGCTATCAAACGAGATCTGAGTAGTTACCGCCTAGCATTGTGGGATATAGGGGAGCCTCGAGCCGGTGGAATTAGCTCTTGAGCTTTAATATTGGCCGAATCGGAGCCGAGGATCGGCTCCGAACCCATCCAGCAAGAAAGAAAGCGAGAAGAAGACAACTAACATGGAACGTTATGGTAGGTACATAACTTCTTATTTGGCTATATGGTTGCATCTCTCACATGTGTTGGAATTTGTTGGGAGGAGGAGAGGGTTGTCTGTGTACATGAGGCAGTTGTAACATTGCCTCAAGATTCCCAGATTCACCAGCTGGACCGGAGAGGAGAGGAGCTTGACAACTGACCTTTAGACATGCTAGAATAGTATTGGGAATTCCTTTATAATTGAAAAAAGGGCCAATGGGGAACAAAGTACTCAAGGGGAGTTTGTGAGGGTGTAGTGCTTTTAATTTTTTAGTGCTGACTTATATAATTGGTTTAGTGAGCAAGTGCCAGGCTTTAGAGTGGGAATAGGGCATTTATTATGAGAACTAGATCACTTCTAAGGGAAAAGTGAAGAGCAGACTTTGTGGAGCCGAGAATGGTTTAAACCCAATTAAGCGGCGCTACCCGATGCTGCGCTATGAGCAAAATCGCGCAAAGCTGTGCTAAAGCGGGTTTTATACATGGGGACTTGAAAGAGCTAGAAATTGGCCCAAAACGGCCAATAGACTACCAGATTCTTGTGCTGGGAACACTCCTCCAGGGATAGATAGGCTGCTCCAAGCTCCCCACTGCCACTGGTGAACAAAGAAGCCTCCCTTTATCCAAGAAAGGAAATGGGCAACACAGGAACTTTCCAAAAGTCCAGAATACAGCAAAGCCTGTATTTGGACTACTCTAGGTCAGGAAAGACGGGAAACAAGGATAATTTTTTTTTGCAACAAACAGCAGAAAAATGCAATAAATATGTAACACAGGCTAGCGCACTTGAGTGTGTAGCCTCAACAGGTAAAAGCAACAAACAAGACAAACTTTAAAAGTGCAGGTGCAAAAACAACTTTAAGCAGTTTAAAACAGTTCAAGAAGCAGAAATATTTGCAGTTTAGCTAGATCAGACAGTCGCCCAGGTAGTATCAGGAAAACAAACACTTTAATCAGGTTAGCAGTCGCTCTTTTAGCCTCTCTGCTGCTAGCACCACTCTGCAGGACCACAAGGAGCTTGCCTGAGTAGTAACAAGCGCAAAAACTGTGTCAAAGTGGGTTTTATACAGGGGGACTTGAAAGAGCTAAAAATTGGCCCAAATCGGCCAATAGATTACCAGATTCTTGTGCTGGGAACACTCCTCCAGGGAAAGATAGGCTGCTCCAAGCTCCCCACTGCCACTGGTGAACAAAAAAGCCTCCCTTTATCCAAGAAAGGAAATGGGCAACACATGAACTTTCCAAAAGTCCAGAATACAGCAAAGCCTGTATTTGGACTACTCTATGTCAGGAAAGATGGGAAACAAGGATAATTTTTTTTCTTTTTTGCAGCAAACAGACTACCAGATTCTTGTGCTGGGAACACTCCTCCAGGGATAGATAGGCTTCTCCAAGCTCCCCACTGCCACTGGTGAACAAAGAAGCCTCCCTTTATCCAAGAAAGGAAATGGGCAACACAGGAACTACCAGATTATTGTGCTGGGAACACTCCTCCAGGGATAGCTAGGCTGCTCCAAGCTCCCCACTGCCACTGGTGAACAAAGAAGCCTCCCTTTATCCAAGAAAGGAAATGGGCAACACAGGAACTTTCCAAAAGTCCAGAATACAGCAAAGCCTGTATTTGGACTACTCTAGGTCAGGAAAGATGGGAAACAAGGATATTTTTTTTTCTTTTTGCAACAAACAGCAGGAAAGTGCAATAAATATGTAACACAGGTCTTCTTTTCAGAAAATGTCTATGGGTAAGGTATATGCCAGTAAGTAAAACTATTTTGCTTGTTGGGCTAATTCCAAAGGTTTGGATCCCTTCTCAGCTCCTTTTGAGGTGATTCTGGACTTCCCGTGGATTTGTTTCACTCAGGATCCAATTATTCTGCTCTTAAGGGGCAATTGGCAGCCATTTTCATTTTTCACATTGGTAGAGATAATATGACCTTGATGGCTCTTAAATTTTCGAAGGTCTTCTTAAGGGTATCGTTTTGTTGTGTCCACCGGTCTGGGATCCTGTTTCACCATGGGATTTGCCTTTTATGCTTTAAGCGCTTGCTGCACCTCCATTGAAGCATTTTGCTCCAGCTGACTTGAGGTTGTTGCCATCATGGAAACTTTATTCTTGGTGGCTCATATTTCTGCCATTGTGTAGCAGAATTGGCTGTATCTTTGGTACTTCTGTACTTGGTTTTTCATAAAGACAGGGTGTCCCTCTGAACAGATCCTACGCTTTTCCCAAAGGTGGCTCCTTGGGTAGGTTTATGTCCCACTACACATTGGACATTCATTTGAAGTATAAGGCCTCCTTTGGTTCCAATGTATTCTGCAATATCTTTCTGAAAGGCCTATGTCAGGTTTTATGTGGCAGGGGACTCTGTCCCATAGGTTGAACCCAGACAGAAAATCAGATACGAAAGTTATGCACTTATCATAAAGATAGATCCATGTCTGTTTCCATCTGGTTCAACCTTTTCTCCCTCCTGCCCCTGCCTTTCTGTCGAGTCTCTCAATCACGTGATAGTCAAGTTGAGTAGGTTGGTTTTCCTCTTTTATTGGTCTCCTTAGTGATTTCTTTTGGAATTGAGTGATGGAAATTTTTACAGAGAGGGACACACTCCATCTGAGGTAGTCCTAGTTGAGTGAGGGATTATGGATAAAGGAAGTGGAGGTCGGAGGGGGGGCTGAAGTCTTTGGGAGATGGCCAGTCTTGGATCTGATAACCCATAGGGTGAACCAGAGGGAAAGCGACAACATGGATCTATCATTATGGTAAGTATATAACTTCTGTGTATCTTTTTCTTGAAATCAAACCTCAGCCCCTCATTTCATTATTTCTTGTACCACAGACTATTTGACTCTTTATGAATCATATATCTTACCAGATCTGCAGTCCTTGTGTTGGTAGTATTAGAAGCATATGTAATGTTTTTTTTAGGATCCTGTGCCCTTTAAAGAGCACATTATGAATAAATAGCAGTTACTGGTTCATCCTAATCTTAAATTAATTACTGAATAACTCTAATTACTGTTTTGTTCATCAAGAAAAGCACGAGTTTAATTCCTGTGATGTTTATTCACCAACATACGGTGCTCTGTACATTTTAAGGCTTCTTAGCCTGTTTCAGTCTCAGTGAGAGATAAAAAAAAATCTGTATCCCCAGCCTCCATTTTTTTCAAATCTTTTATATAGTGGATTCCTTGGGGTCTCAGCTGAAGAATTTTTGCACTGTAAATTATACTTCTGTACTTTCAGACATATAGATTATTTAAAGCAAATAATGTTTTTTAACTTCTGCAAATATATTTCTTCAGTTCTGCAAATGTTTTTCACTGCTGGTCTCGTGTGGTGTATGGATGCAGACACAATGAAAATGCATGACTAGACTCAGTGAAATGCTTAATCAGACTGAACATTTTAAATGAGGTGCCACAACACTTGCAGCTTTCAATAGCCAGGATATTATAGCAATGACCCACGCCTGGGTGTGTGTAATGCTGGATTTACCCACGATTGTTGTGGTTTGGTCACGTGGGCGAAGCCCGCATGGCCAAACAATAACAACCATGGGTAAATCCAGCATTAACCACACCCAGAAGTGGATTATTGCTATTATACAATGACATTATTTAAGAAAAAAAATAATTACTTTTCTTAAATAATGGCATTGCATAATGCCCCCTTGCTGCCCTTCCGTAGCTGTCTAGTATTCTGCGGCAGTTCTGATGTACTGCGCATGCGTATGCTTACTCAGAACATCAGAGCTGTGGGCAAAACGGAGAAAGCAAGATCTCTGTTGCTTTTTACAAACTGTCTCGCTATGTTAAACCCATTTAACATAGCGAGACATCTTTAAAAAAAAGCAACGGAAATAGGAAAATCTCTGTTACTTTATTTAAAGCTGTCTTGCTATGTTAAACTCGTTTAAGATACCGAGACAGTGTCTAAAAAGCAACGGAGATCTTGCGTTCTCTGTTGCTTTAAAAAAAGTTATACTAATGGAAAATGTCCGGGGGACCGGACCTTTTTCCATTAGTATAACTCTGATTTACAACATGCACACTGACCAGTCAGCATGCATGTTTTAGAATATTAATGGGGGTCGTTGTATAATAGCATTTAATTCTGTACATCGCATATGTTACAGTAAACAGCCTTAGAAAGTTAAGTTTGGCAGAGTAGAACTTTGTAGCTAAGTACAAGTCCTGACAACCCAGCAGCATGACTCTGATCAAACATTTTACTGAGTCTAGTTATGCATTTTCAGTGTGTCTGCTGTTCACCATTCAGAGTCTTCCTGCCATTGAAGAGAAGACTACTTTATAGGCTTTTGAGGATCAATGTTCAGGTTGTGCTGTTGGTTCCACTGTATTATCCTTTGCTGGGCAGATAAGTTCCCTTTTGGGGAAAAATCTTCCACATTAAAAACATGTTTTATTGTACCTTCCTGTTTAGGAAAGTGATTTTTAAGCTAAAAGTTTGTGTTTTAATGGACTGCCACAGACTTGACTGTACTTTTAAATGGGACAGCACTTTCTTCCTGTCAGCTTAAAGTAATTGAAAATCACTTCTCTGTGGCAAAATTGTTTATTTTACTTTTTGTTTTGGAGCTGGCAAAGTGTTTTTAAAGTGCTTTTTACTATATTTCTGTGTGAAAAAAAGTGAATTTTAATGGCTTTAAAATTTTAGTGTCTCTTGCTGCTTGTTCCCCATTTTCAGCATGACCATGGAATTAGTCCCACAGCTGGTCTTTCTTCTAGCCAGAAAAAGAAAAAGTTAAGCAAACAGCCTGTGCCACCACAGAAAGCTGGCAGTTTGCCTTTGCTGCAGGTGGGTGACTATTGTGGCCGTAGCTTGTTTCTCAGACCACTCATCTTTTACCACAGATCCATTTGGTGTAGCACCTACGGTTAGCCATGTCATCTGTGGCTGTTGGGGTCCTTTCAGTGGGCAAGGGTGATCCACTCTTGTTGGTCTTAAGGAGGGGTAACAGGAAAGACTATCCTGACTGGTCAGAATGTTGTGCACAACCATGTGGAAGCTGCTGTTGACATTAATAATACTGTTGGCCTTATTTTTTACTTTTAAAAAGAAAAGGAAAACTAAATGTATATCTACTCCTCAAGTTTTCTTAGGAGTAGTTTACTGAGACTGCCTCAGGGTTTAATTCAGACTATTGATCCTTAAAAGCGGTTTATGGTAAAGGAAAGACAAATACCCATTTTCCCCTAAGAAATTCAAGATTCAAAATTTGGACTGACAGGAAGATTACAGGCGAGACTTGGGGTTTTCTCAGTTTTCTGATTCAGAATCAGAAGAAGGCATAGTTTCTGATGATCCCTGTGCAGGTTTCTGTTTCTCTGAGACTATTTCCAGAGTGTACCAGTGTTTTTGACAGAGAAAGCATTGAGGATTCTCAGTCCCTTAGAAATGACTATGAGCTGTTCCAGAAGTATTTTCCATAACCGGTCACCCATTTCTTCAGTTCTATCCGCTTTGGAGGATGTGTATCTCACTGCTTGCAAGTTTGTTGGTAGTCAGCATGCTGCCTCTAAAAATGTGCAAAGTTCCTCAGTATTTTAAGGTTTTATACACTCTACTCAAACATGACTTAGCAGGTAAACATTTAGTTAATTAAAAACAAGTCTTTCTGACAAGGATGGGAAGATATTTATTGAATTATCACTTAAGATTTAGGCAAACACACATTTATATACAAGAAAAACCATGTTAACATGTCCACATGTATTTAATGTTACGTCAATGGCAATTGTATAAATTGATCAATTTATGCCTTTCCTTAAACCTCACTCCTCCTCCGAAATATTATATGTGAAGTTCTATCTCGCCGTTCATTCTTTACTTATGGGTTCGGAGCCGATCCTTCGGCTCCGAGTCGGCACCTATTGCAAAGCTCGAGGATTTCAAGTAGCTCGAGGCCAAGTCCCTATCCTATGATGCACCCTGATTTACCTCAGATCTAGTTTGTCGTTGCAACTGATCGGATGTTCTACTAGCTCAGGCCAGTATAAGCTGTATTTTTTCTTCAATTACAAAGTATTTTCCAATATTTCTAGAATTTATAGTTAGTTTGTTAGTAAAGCTCTTACAGCTTCATATTGTAGTTTCCCTTTCCCTTGTGTGCCTTTCATTATTTAGATTTTTGGTCTCTTTTTTTTTTAATTAGGTCTATTTAGATTCTAACTCAAAAAATCTTTCGGTTGCCCGAAAAAGACCAAAACAAAGAAATACTGCCACAGCAACCAAGTGAAATACACCGAAAATCAGCCACAAAGACAAATAGACGTTTTAGCACTTTCTTCCACTTTAATTTCACATGGACTTCTTCAGAAAAACCAGGATGCCTCCCTACATCCTGGTTTTATACTGATTAAACAGGAAATGATGTTATAGTATATTAATAACAATGATGTTACATGTTATATTTTAAAGTGAGGAAATCATGTAAAAAATTCATGAATTTATCTCCATATATTTATCCTAAAACTTTACATTGTTTAAAAAATACACATATATTAAGTGGTTATGGTATAACCATTATCTTTGAAACACAATCTTAAAATCTGTTTTGACTCCTATGTTCGAACAATGTGTTTTGAAACATATATTCGATTGCAAACAGTTGCTTTAAAAGCACTTATTGATCATTAAGAACGATACGTTAAAATAATACTGGTTATTTATATACATCACAAGATCTCAAATTATTCTTGTTTAAATCAATTCTTACACATGAAGTGTTCTACATGCTTGTTTAATGATTAATGATTCGAAACTCCCTCGCGACCAAGCGAGTTAGTTTGTGTTCAATGATGTACAGTAATACACATGCTCCCATGACTAACCCCAAATCTCCCATAGGAAGTGAGTGCAACCTTTTGGATCTGTGCAATGATTTTATAACATGAACGCTCCCATGTACTAATGCTACCACTATGGTAGTGTTGTAGTTTGGAAAACCTGGGGCGTGTGACCTCACACCTGAGAGTCCCCGGCGCCTAACGCGTCGTGGAAAAGATGACCCTAAAAGTGGACTCTTTAGTGTGAGTCTTCTACTACCTGCTCACAGGCCCACCGACTTATATGTGCACCCAACCACCTGTTGGCGAGATGAACCTAACCATGCATCAAAACCAATTCCCAAATGTCGCTAGTTGGTGCTAGTGGGAGTGTGTTAGTTCTGATGGAACTCCCACACACTCTAGAGACTCCTATTTGTAGTGGTTTGAGTTCTCTATGTGTCACCATGTCTAGGGACCGACAGATGCATGGAGTGTTATTGTGTGATTAAAAAAGGACGTCGAAGGGGAGAGGGGGGTGGGGAGGGGAGGAGAAAGGAGGGGGAGAAAGAAGGGGAAGGAAAGAAAGGAGAGGAGGGAAAGAAAGGGGAAGAGAGGGGGAGGGAGGGGAGAGGGGAGGGAGGGGGAAAGGGAAGAAAAAAGGAACTACTGACTAGAACTAGCATGACTATGAGATAGTAGGTGCATATCTGGGGTATGACATGTGGACATGTGTATTCTAATGGAAATGCCTGAAGTGACTATGTGTGCTTATCTATCTGTCAGGAAACATTTGATGTTGATCCCTTCATTGAGACATTCTGGGCTCACAAATATTATAATTGCAACAGTGAATACGTGGTTTATTTAGCCACCTGTTCAACATGTGACAATTATTATGTAGGAAAAACTAAAAGGATGCTAAAACGAAGGATTTACGAACACACATTAGCCATCAAGAACAAAGACAAAAACAATTCGTTGGCAAGACACTCACAGGAGTGTGTTGATTTCAAGAAATTTGAGTTTTTCGTCATAGATCAGATAGAAAAGAGTTTGTTAAAGGGTGACTTAAACAACAAACTGGAGGAAAAGGAATCACTTTGGCAGCTGTGTTTAGGGGCCGATGGACCACCTGGTCTCAATGAAGGGATCAACATCAAATGTTTCCTGACAGATAGATAAGCACACATAGTCGCTTCAGGCATTTCCATTAGAATACACATGTCCACATGTCATACCCCAGATATGCACCTACTATCTCATAGTCATGCTAGTTCTAGTCAGTAGTTCCTTTTTTCTTCCCTTTCCCCCCCCTTCCCCTCCCCTCCCTTCCCCTCTTTTTCCTCTTTCTTTCCCCTCCTCTCCTTTCTTTCCTTCCCCCTTCTTTCTCCCCCTCCCTTTCTCCCTCCCCTTCGACGTCCTTTTTTAATCACACATAACACCTCATGCATCTGTCGGTCCCTAGACATGGTGACACATAGAGAACTCAAACCACTACAAATAGGAGTCTCTAGAGTGTGTGGGAGTTCCATCAGAACCAATACACTCCCACCAGCACCAACTAGCGACATTTGGGAATTGGTTTTGATGCATGGTTAGGTTCATCTCACCAACAGGTGGTTGGGTGCACATAGAAGTTGGTGGGCCTGTGAGCAGGTAGCAGAAGACTCACACCAAAGAGTCCACTTCTAGGGTCACCTTTCCCACGATGCGTTAGGCACCGGGGACTCTCAGGTGTGAGGTCACACGCCCCAGGTTTTTCAGACTACAACACTACCATAGTGGTAGCATTAGTACATGGGAGCGTTCAAGTTATTAAATCAATGCACACATCCAAAAGGTTGCACTCACTTCCTACGGGAGATTTGGGGATAGTCATGGGAGCACGTGTATTACTGTACATCACTGAACACAAACTAACTCGCTTGGTCGCGAGGGAGTATCGAATCATCAATCATCAAACAAGCATGTAGAACACTTCAGGTGTAAGAATTGATTTAAACAAGAATAATTTGAGATCTTGTGATGTATATAAACAACCAGTATTATTTCAACGTATCGTTCTAAATGATCAATAAGTGCTTTTAAAGTAACTGAATTGCAATCGAATATATGTTTCAAAACACATTGTTCGAATATAGTAGTCAAAACAGATTTTAAGATTGTGTTTCAAAGATAATGGTTATACCATAACCACTAAATATATGTGTATTTTTTAAACAATGTAAAGTTTTAGGATAAATATATGGAGATAAATTCATGAATTTTTCTACATGATTTTCTCACTTTAAAATATAACATGTAACATCATTGTTATTAATATACTATAACATCATTTCCTGTTTAATCAGTATAAAACCAGGATGTAGGGAGGCATCCTGGTTTTTCTGAAGAAGTCCATGTGAAATTAAAGTGGAAGAAAGTGCTAAAACGTCTATTTGTCTTTGTGGCTGATTTTCAGTGTATTTCACTTGGTCTATTTAGATTCTGTCTAAATACTATTTGTTCTTTGATTTATGTAATAGAAAAGAAGTGTGTCTGCAAATTTCTAGGCTTCTTAAAGGCTTTTGTGGTTGTATTAAGCCTATTTTATTAGAAGACTTATTTACATTTTTGTTTGTTGTTAGCCATATTTTTAGGGCTTGTGTGTTAGAATATATATTTAACCTGTTGTCTATTAGGAGAGTATTTCAGAATTATTAGACTAGGTGTGCATATATTAAGCTTGTGTTTAAAAGGCTGTGTGTGTCTGTGGTTACAATTAGCCTGTTTTTTATTAGAAGGTGTCTTAGTAGTTATAGTTGGCCTTAGTTTAAAAGGCTTGTGAGTGTCTGTGTTTATAGTTGGCCTGTTTTTTGATAGAAGGCTAATCTGTATTTGCTGTTGTTGGGTGTGCCCATTTCTGTCATGGCTGATGACAAGGATAAACACCCTAAGTCAGAGTTTAAATAATGCCCTAAATGTGGGCAAAAGATGTCGGTTACTGACTGCCATGTGAATTGTGTCTACTGTTTGGGTGCTTTGCACTTGCAGGAAACATGTTCCATTTGCCATTCTTTTTCCTCTAGAGTCCTCCAAGAGAGTGAAAAAGAAAGCTAATTGACAGGGGTTTGCTGAAACCTTCCTTCCAGGAGGTTTAGAGTGATCAGGATGGATCAAGTAAGTCCTCCAAGACTTCTGTGGAATCAAAAAAATCAAGAGAGTCTGTGTCATTGGCTCCACAGGTCTTGGAGCTGACTGTCTTTTCTTTTCGGACCCGGTCCCCGGTTTTGGAGCCGGTATCCGAAATGCCATAATCATCACTGCTCCAGTCGGTACCATCGGTTTGATCGGCCCGGTCTTCTGTTAGCCTATCTGATTTGGGTGTGGATTGAGTGGTGCAGAAGCTTTTACAGGCACCGGCCTTTGCCAAATTATCAGCTCTGACCCAGGTGGCTTCGGAGCCGAAGACCCGTGTATCAGATATATCTCTTCCTCCTCCAAGCCATACCGGTCCTTCAGACCCAAAGGAGTCAAACTTGCTGATTGTGGAGCCTTTGGAGCCGATGCCTGCTCCAGTGTCATCGACTCCATTCACTCTGGCGTCCTTTGGCACCGAACGAGGAATCTAGGAGCCGACACTCTCTGGTTGGGTCCGGGGAGGATAGTCGAAGATTTGGCCTCTCAGGGCTTCGGCTCAGATGAGCTCTGCTCCTACCTCAGGCTCAGAGCCCACTGTCCTGGTGCCGGGGGTATCGATGGTTTCCTCGGATCCGTCGGTCCCTTTACATTGGAGCAGAGGTGCCTTCAAAGCCATGAGGAGAGTTATGTCTCCCAAGTCATCCTCAACTTCGGGTCCGGCTTCTTCATCCCCTAAAGCAACTGTGTCTGCTTCTGCCTCATAGATCGTTACTAAGCGGAGAGACCCAGAGCCTCAGGAAGCCCCATTGGGTGGCCCATGCTCTACTGAGACCTCCCCAGAAGCTCCCACTGATGAGGTTTCCAGGAAGAGATTGTGTAAGAGGAAACACTTGGACTTCCCTCAGGAGTCATTAACATCTGACACTGACTTGGATGAATCAGAAGGATCCCCACGGTCCCCCTCTGAGGATATCTCATTTGCCAAGATACTGGAAATCCTTGGGTAGAGGGGTGACTGGCAGTCCATCAACCCTACTGAGGATGAGTCAGTCCTCCTGAAGGCTTTCAGGTCTCAGGCCTCCACCTCTTGGATGTCTCTGCCCTTCAATGAGTTTATGCAGCTGGTCTCACGAAGGGCGTGGGAGTCTCTGGATACTATGCAGCCTGTCCCTAGGAGGCCTAATAAGTTCATATCTGCCCCCCCGATAAATCATTCCTGACCAAAGGTGTGCCAGTTGATGCCATGGTGGTGGTGGCAGCCACCAAAAAGGAAATGTCTAAAACTTCCTTGTCTGTCCATCCTCCTAACAGAGACTCTAGGATCATGGACAGATATGGAAAGCACATGTTTAGTTCAGTGACTTTTTCACTTTGTGCGCTTAACTATTTAACCCATTTTAGGAGACTTCAAAGAGATCTCCTTAAAGAGCTGGGAGATGCTCTTCAGGGTACAGTAGCTGCAGGAGTTGCAGACAAAGTTGCCACCCAGCTTGCTACCCTCAGTTCCATTGTGAACGAGTTCATGCGTCTCATATCATATGCAGCTGATGGAATGAGTAGAGCAGTGGGTACAGGAATTGCTCTTAGGAGACAGTCCTGGATGCACTTGTGTTCCTTCATGGAGCCCTTCAAGCCATCCTTCGTGAATACCCCCTTTGATGGCTCGTCCCTTTTTTGGGCCCAAAGTCAAGGAAACCTTAACCAAGTTTGAGCAGGATGGAAAGACTGTGTCTGCTGTTGGGGTCCGTTCTTCCACCTCTACCAGACCCTACCCTAAGGGTCAAAGGGGAGAAATGTGGTTCCGAAAAGCCCAAGGAGCCTTTCAGGATGCACGTGGTGTACCCCCTCCAGGGGCAGAGGAGGGGCAATAATGGAAGATGCTGCCCTCGTGGCAGAGGGGGTCCGCAACACCAGGGTGACAGTGATTACTTCTTTGGGAAGACCTACCAGTGCTCCTGAAAGAAGGCCTGATTGTCCTGCTCTGGAGGCAGTTGGGGGTCACTTATCTTTGTACCCAGTCACCTGACTCAAAATAAATAACAACTGGGTACAAAGTATCATTTCCAGAGGATACTTCATCCCATTCGCAACACCCTCGCCACTGACAAATGAAAATCCCAGACGTTCCACCCAGTTACAGGGAACAAGCAATGGCAGAGGTCCAGACATTGCTAAGAAAAAGAACTTACTCACGATTCTTTTTAGTTCTAAAAAAGACAGGGGACTGGAGACCTATATTGGACCTCAGCAGGCTAAACAAATCTGTAAAGAAAGAGAAGTTTCAGATGGTCACGCTTCACTCGATACTTCCCTGCTTAGGGAAAGACAATTGGTTGTGCTTGATAGATATCCAGGATGCGTACTACTACATAAAAATGGCCAGGCCATCCAGGGATCATCTGCGCTTGTGGCTGGGAGCCAATCATTACCAGTTTCGAGCCCTGCCCTTTGGTCTCACTACAGCCCCTCAGAGTGTTTACCAAATGCATGGCAGTGGTCACGGCTCAGCTGAGACGTTTGGGATTCCAGGTGTTTCCGTACCTAGACGATTGGCTCCTTACCGCCACCACCAGGCATCAACTCATTCAGGTCAGGGAGTCTACTCTGTTTCTCTGCAATCAGCTGGGCATTACAATAAACTCAGGAAATCTGCCTTGCCGCCATTGCAGCATATCATCTTTATTGGAGCAGAACTAGACACCACCACCAGCACGCTAAGATTTCCAGCAGTAAGAGTCTTACTTCTCCACCAGCGTGTCCGTATCCTAATATCCAAAAACAAAGCACCAGCATTAGAAGTTCTGAAATTCTTAGGTATGATGGCAGCAGTAATTCTAGCCATACCACTGGGTCGTATGCACATGCGGGTACTACAATGGCTGTTGTTCACTCAACGGTCTTACCAAGAGCTCCCCATGTCTCACATAATAATGATGACAAATTCCTGCAAAAAAGATCTTCAGTGGTGGTTGACCTCACTTGTTATGACAGGACGCCCATTTGTGGTACCCCCTCCAGTGGCCACAGTGACCACAGATGCTTCCCTGATAAGGTGGGGGGGCATTTTCAGTGAAAGACCACCCAAGGCACATGGACCGCTCAAGAGACACACCTGCATATCAATGTCCTAGAGATGAGAGCAGTACTTTTAGCATTGCAATACTTCCAGGACACACTACCTCTAGGTAAGATTGCGATTTAGATGGACAATATGTCAGTGGTCTGGTATTTGAACAAACAAGGAGGAACCAGATCATACCCCCTTTGCCGCGAGGCCCTCAGAGTATAGCAGTGGGCTGTTTCCACCCAGTGCTTTTTGTTAGCAATGCACATCCCGGGGAAATCCAACGTTAATGCAGACAAGTTGAGCAGAGCAATTTTGTTGCCCCACGAGTGGTCCCTCAAAACAGAAATAGCACACAGGATATTCCGCAGGTGGGGTCAGCCTTGCTGCGACCTTTTTGCCAATCACATAAACACCAAACACAGAAGCTGCTTCACCCTGATCCCCCCTTCGGGAGAAGCCCCAAGGGACGCACTCATTCACAATTGGCCCCCGGGTCTCCTCTATGCATTCCCACCAATCCTGTTGATACCCAAGGTATTACAGAAAGCCAAAGTCCTGGGAAGGACCATCATTCTAATAGCTCCATATTGGCCTCGTCAGATTTGGTTCCCCTTCCTTCGGCCTCATCTTCTGGAGGACCCCTGGATTCTGGGCCCAATTCCAGACCTTCTGACGCATTCATTGGGGGAACTTCATCCCTCTTTGCAGTCCCTGAAGCTGACAGCTTGGCTGCTCCAATTCCCATCATAGCCAGGTTCCATAACCTTTCCAATGAGGCAAAGCAGATTCTCCTATCCTCTCACAAATCCTCTACGAAGAAGTTGTACCTCAGCAAATGGAAAAAAATGTTTTATATGGGCCTCTAAAAACAATATTGATCCTTACCAAGCCCCCATGTCCTCTATTCTAGAATTCTTAACCATGATATTTAATAAAGGAGCCACAGCAGCAACAGTCCATGTTCAAATTGCTGCCATTTCTAACTTTCATCTGGGATTTGAAGGATTGAGTATTATGTCACACAAATTATCCAAAGCCTTTCTCAAAGGGACCTTTTATATCCAACCACCTGTGAAATCTCTCTATTCTCCATGGAATCAAAATTTCATGCTTTCATGCATAATTCTTCCGTCATTTGAACCAACTTCTTCATGTGACCTCAAATGTTTGTCATGCAAAACCATCTTTTTAGTGGCTATTACTTTTGCCCACAGAGTGTCAGAACTTCAGGCCTTATCCATCAAACCTCCTTATTTGATTTTCCATGCTAACAAGAGTCTCACTCCGAACAAACCTGTCTTTCTTACCCAAAGTTTGCACTGAAACTAATCTCAACCAAATTATTGATTTGCCAGTTTTCTTCCCCAACCATTCCAATAATTTAGAGTACATGCTGCACAAACTTGTTCATAGACAGCTCAGATTTTATTTGGATAGAACAAAAGATTTCAGGAAATCGGACAAGCTTTTTGTTTCATTCTCAGACTACAGGAAGAGTATGCCAGTGGCTAAAACAACTTTGTCTAAGTGGTTATCAGATTGTATCACCTTTGTTTATTCAGCTGCCCTTACAGCATAAAATTAAAGCTCACTCAGCCAGAACAATTTCTACATCATCTGCTTTTTCTGCCAGACTTCCTATTGATAACATTTGCACAGCAGCCGCTTGATCAAAACCTCATACCTTTAGCACTCATTACAAAGTTGATAGGGCCTCTAGGGACAGGACCTCCTTTGGATCCACAGTCCTGAGAAATATACTTCCATGAGCCACCCGAGGTTAATGGTGCTTGGGATGCTACCCATCAGTACAAAATGAACAGTGAGATAGAACAACTTCACATAAAGAAGTTATGTACTTACCATAATGTTCCATTTGAGTTGTTCATCTCGCCTTCATTCTTACGTCCTACCCCCTCCGGGGCTTTCAGAAGACCGAGACGCTAGATCCTTTCTGGTCACTCAACCCTCCTATACTTTCTCTCTTTTGGACTTATAGAATGACATATGGTATTTTTATATGCAGCAAACAAGATCTGAGGTAAATCAGGGTGCATCATGGGATATGGACTTAGCCTCCAGCTACTTGAAATCCTCGAGCTTTGTAGTAAGTGTCGACTCTGAGCCGAAGGATTGGCTCCAAACCCATCAGTAAATAATGAAGGTGAGATGAACAACTCACATGGAACATTCTCACAATTTCCATTTTTTCTATGTAATGTGCTCGAACCTTTTTCTAAATATTTCACTTCCAGTTCTTTTATCTCTGTTACAGTATTCACTACTTCATATACAGTTGGTTTAGACTTTGATTACCAGAATTAAACAAAACAAGGTCTTACTATGCCTAGGCAATTCAGATTGTGTAATATAAAAACACAACGACCATCCAAGTATTCCGAAACATTTTAATCCACACACTAAGCACTTTCACCATCAACACATGGCATCATCAGAGTAAATGGAATCAAATTGTTCCCTTACTTTTATACATAATGTTAAAACAATGCTCTAATTGGCCAACACAATAATTACCTTGTTCTTAAAGAAGCATATGTCAAACTGTTACATACAGCTCGTGCACTTATACAAACTATCTTTATGAAGCATATACATTTCTAACAAATTCTTGCTAATGAAAAATATATGTATGTATATGCATAACATATGACAACATTTTAAAACACTTTAAGAATTACATTTTTTAAAAATTGTATGCCAACAGTATACATTTTTTACCCTTCTATATAACATTTGCCCTTTATTTCAGTATTGGTTTTAGGGAGATATGTTCGTTTAAACCAGGTGGCATAAAAGCTTTTAACAAAATCTGCCATTTATACTCCACAAGTTCCACCTTTAATTTCTCATCTCCCCCTCTTTCACTGAACATCACCCTATCTGTAACAAAAATACAAATCTCCTAAAGTTAGTACACTTCATACTGTGTACATATAGGGCATTGTGTATGTCATGACCCTTGATAGCTCTAAGATGTTCCCCTATCCTGTCTTTTAGTCTCCTAATGGTCTTCCCTACATAGTAGGAACTACAGTTGGTACACGTTGCCAAATAGACCACCTTAGTTATATTACAATTAACTCTTCCTGGACAGGAAATAGTTCTGTTGTACCCTTGTATACTAACATAAGGGCCATCATTAATACACCTACACATCCTACAAGTACCGCATCTACTCATCTTGGAGACAATGTTTTTAATATAGTGCTGTTCCAAAAATTATTTTATATTCCTTCCCCTTGAATAAACTATTCTAGGGAAAGTCCCAAGTAGATTTTTTAATTCACCACTGAAACAAAAATTCCATGCTGTACGAACAACTTCCTCTATTTCTTTTACTTGACTATTGTAAGTTAATACTAAAGCCCTAGAGTTAACTGCATCTTGTTGTTTGGATATTATCGCAGTATTAATATTCTTAACCCCTAAAATAGGAAAAAATGAAGTGTTTCTTTTGTTTAGAACTTCATTACGTGTTTTAATCAACAATTTCAAGGGATAACCTCTTTCCAAAAACATCCCAATCAAGGTATATAATTCTTCTTCCAAGATTTTATTGTCATTTATAATTCTGGACAACCTTACCATTTGACCCTTTACAATACCCCTACGTTGATGCAAAGGGTGACAACTACTGTAATGCAATAATGAATTACTGTGTGTTTCTTTCCAATATATTTTACTTGTTATACCATCTACACCCTTTACAAGAGTTATATCCAAAAAATCTATTTGCTTGTCACTCCATTTACTAGTAAATCTAAAAAACGTAGTTGTATTTAATCAACAAAGTTTTTTGCTTCTTGTTCATTCCCTTTCCACAAAATCAGGACATCATCTAGGAACCGATTGTATAATAATATTTTGTCTTTATAGAATTCAAGACAAACTGTTCCTCCCATTGAAGTAAAACTAAATTTGCAAAACTGGGGGCACACTTTGCCCCCATTGCTACACCTGAAATCTGGTGGAAAATCTCACCTTCAAAAGTCAAATAATTGTTCTTGAGTACTATTTCCATACAGGACACAACGAAATTCACATTATCATTACTCAAACATTTGCTTCTAACCAAACTTTCAGTAAAATAATCTATACCTTCCTCATTGGGTATTACTGTGAACAGATTTATAACATCCACAGTTAGAAAGGACCAATCAGTGTCCATACTTTGGAAGATGTTTAACCTTTGCAAACCATGCCAGGAGTCTTTTAATATATGTTGAGCCCTTTTTACAACCTGCTGTGTTTTCCTATCAACATAGGCAGCCAATGGTTCCGTTTTTGAGCCCTTTGATGAAACTATGGCTCTAAACAGTGGATTATATAAATCTTTATGTGGATTTGGAATTCCAAACACAACTGGAATAACTGGGTAATCCACTTTCAAATAATTATAATCATCTCCATTGATTGCTCCCTGGTATAATGCGTCTAGTAAAAACAAATCTATTCTGTGGTAAGAAATATTCACCTCATTTAAAGAAACTCTAAGATAAGTGGTGGTATCATCCAAAATGTCCATCATTTTGCCTATATAATCAATATTTGACATAATGACAGCCCCCCCACCTTTATCTGGTTTCATAACTCTTAGCTCTCTATTAGTTGCCAATTGCATTAAAGTTTCTCTTTCATTCCTATTTAAGTTGTCGTCATACTGCATATTTTGATTTGTTTTACTGTTGTTGATCAACCCACCAATGCACATTTTCTCAAAAATCGCTACTTCATTGTTATATGGTGGAATAAAAGTACTCTTTCTGTTACAGACACTAGTTGCCACATCATTTACTGGAATATTGTTCATCTCAGTGATATCATTAAAAAATATCGCCAAATTTAACTGTCTAGCATACAATCTAATGTTAGAATGTGTTCTCACAATATTAAGTTTGTGTTCAGGTACAAAGGAAAAACCCTTGCTCAAGACATTGTGATGGTATTCATTTATATAAATGGCACTGTAATTATATACATTAAATCCTGATTTTTTATAAATTTTAACCAAAGTTAATGCATTCACTTGTGTACATACAGAGTCTTTAGAACTGTCCAACAAACTTTCATCATTTTTGTTCGGCACACTATTATTACTAAATATGGATAAATTCAAATTCACTTCCTCATCTAGTATTGCTTCCTGTTGTAATTGTTGTTGGTCCACTGTCTCCTCGTTGGATATCTGTTCGTCATTTGTGGTAATTGTTTGTGTTGTCACCCAGCTTGATAATGGTTCCATTCCACACCATCTCTCCTGTTTTGTAAACGTTCCGACCTCCTTAATTGTGGAGACCAGTCCAAAAAATCATTCTGACCTACATCATTGTCCACTGTTCTTTCATAATGTCCATTGTGTACCTCCGTATTATTAACCCTATCTCCCCTCTGATTTCTATTATTACCCGGGGGATAGGCCACATTACTTTTGTAGTCATGCATGTCTCTCGATAATTTCCTAACTTTGATTTTAACACTTTTGTCAACATACTGTTCCAAGTTAGACAAAACAGACTGATAGATGTCCTTCATGGATGCATCTGCAGTCATAACAATCTCTGCTGGTCTTCGTATAAAAAGCATCAGCCGGCGCATTTTCCTCAGTCTTTGTCAGAAAAAGTTAACAATTGTTTAACCTGTGGGAAACAAATACCTCATAAAGATTTCCACTTACTCTCTCTTTTGTTTAGGCCAGCCCACACGCGTAGCAGCCTGTGTCGCCTGTGCCTCTTTCAACAAACTGCTCAAAGTACAGCTGAACCTATTCTTACAACTGTCTTGAATCGACCTCAGAAATTTTACCCACTCACGGTGGTTGACTTATCAGACACCATCCCTTGGATGTCTCTACCGTGGTGCTGCTAGGCCTCCAGCAGCCATGTCCATTAAGGCCCTAAAGCAGCCAAGACTACTAAATCAGTGCTGCTAAACCCCCCCATCCAGGCCCTCTTCTAGTTCTCAAATGCTTTCTTTGGCAGAAGATTTAATTTCTTTAATTAGAGGATCTCAATCTCACCCAGACAGGGCCTCTCAGCCCCAGAGAAGAGACCCAGAGAGCCCCTGAGCCAGTGTCTTCTTGTGATTCTGCTGAATGAATCAGACATAACTGACCCAGCCTGGAGGCCCCTTCTCCAATTTTGATTTTGAGATGCTGAAAGAAAAGATTCCAGCTGCTTCCCACCCCAAGAATTCCTCCTTGGGAGGAAACCTGCATGCCCATGCGAGAACAGTTCAATGGCAGCAACAGTTTCAGACTCAGAAAGGACCTTTGCACACCTCCACAGCACAGGCCCTTAGCTACCTCCTGTTCTCTCTGTGGTGGATGATGCTTTCAATGATGTTTGCTCCGCTCCAGATTCTTTACCCCAGCCCCTGCCAAACCAGACAGATTTTACAGGGTGCCAGATACTCATCACCACCTTTACAAGGCCCCTCTTGCAGACCCAGAAACTATATCCCAGGGTCCCACCCTATTCCTTCTGAAAGGGAAGCAAGGTCACTAGACAGATGGGGTAAAAGGTCTACACTTCAGCTACTCTCTCAGCTAGAGCTTTAAACTGTCAGTTTCACATGATACAATACCAAGAGTTTATGCTTGATCAGTTAACTAAAAAGCTAACTACTGATGAATCTCTTGATAAGAAATATGTATTAGAGATGGTAAATAACATACATCAGGTTAGCAACATTACTTAAAATGTGGCTATGATGCACTGGAGGCTTCATTTAGATCAGCCATGACAGGCACAGTGATAAGAAGACATGCATGGCTAAAGGAACAACTTTACCGGATCATGTTAAAGCTAAGTTGCTAGAGGCTCCTATGGACAAGACAAGTTTGTTTGGTACACCTGCCCAGCAGGTTATGAAGAAAATGGAAGAAAAGGCAAAATCTGTTCAAACTGTTAAAGATTTCCTGCAGGTTAACTGGCCCAAAATTGGTTGGTCCTTTCCTGACTCACAAAATTTCAAGGGGCAGGAATAGGCGTTCAGAGGCAGAAACCAATCGTGGCAAGGTAACAACAGAGGCACAGACACAGCCACTGCCACTACATCAGCACAACCACAGTGAAGGAACAAATAGCAGCTCCTCTAGGCGGGAAAGTTAACTTATTTTCAAAGAACTGGCACTACATAACAAAAGACAAGTGGATTTTACAAACCATAGATCAAGGTTACGGTTTCACTTCCACAAAACAGAGCTGTGGAAAGAGTGCCAACAGCAGAACAAAGGGGTTCTACTCCAGAATTATTCCTAGTCCCAAGAAGAAAAAAAGTTGGAGACAAATCTCGACCTGTCCACCTTAAATACATACATCATTGTCCCAAAATTCAAAATGCTGACCCTACAGCAACTTCTTCCCATGCTGGGCAAGGAGTCTTGGCTGGTAACTCTAGATCTCAAGGAGGCATACCTATCTGCAGAAGATACCTCAGATTTCTTGCAGGATCAGAGCACTATCAATTCTCATTGCCCTTTGGCTTATCGTATTCACAAAATGCCTGGCATCAGTAATCGCCATTGCAGACACAGGAAATTCAATTTACCCATACCTGGACGACTTGCCTGCTACAAGGGGACAACAAAAGCAAGCTGACAACAGATTTACAAAGGGTCATTTACTTGCTACAAGGACTGGGATACACAGTCAATTTACAAAAGTCAAGGCTGATACCATCCCAAACAATTCTCTTCTTGCGGAATTGGACACAGTACAACAAATGTCATTCCTGACTACAGAAATACACAAAGGACTTCCTCTTTACTTCTTGGCACTAACAAAACTGAACAAGTTAACAGCAAGAAAATTTCTACAGGCCTTGGGCTTCATGGCATCATGCATAATCTTGGTCCCATTTGCCAGACTACATATGAGGAAACTTCAGTGGTACCTAAAGAATTTATGGTCCCAACACAGACACAGTCTAGAAACAGAAATCCCACTAATTCCATGCTTAAAACAGGAGTTCCTATGGTGGGCTCAGGCATGCCAGTCAAACCCAGGCCTGCCCTTCCGCAGATGTCAACCAAGCCAGACCATCACAACAGCCCCTCCAGACCTAGGATGGGGCCCACATGCTGGACAAATGCGTGCAAGGATTGTGGACACAGGATCAACTTCACCTGCACATCAATCTAAAAGAAATGCTGGCAGTAAAACTGGCAATCCAAAAGTTCAAACCATTCCTCAAAGAGGGCCAGTTGATGATAAGGACAGACAACACCACAGTCATGTGGTACATCAACAAACAGGGAGGCACTCATTCATACCCCTATGCAGAATGACCTTGGAGCTGTGGACCCTGGCACTCAGCTACAACATTCAGTTACAGGCAATATTTGTACGGGGAAAGACAATACTCTAGCAGACATACTAAGCAGAAGGACATCTTCAAGACCATCTCAAAGAATGGGGAATGCCACAGATAGACCTATTCGCATCACCTCTCAATCACCAGCTCAAAAATTCTGCACAAGGACATTCCACCCACTAGCATGGAAAGTGGACTCACTCTCCTTCAACTGGAAAGGCCTAACAGCATATGCATTCCCTCCTCTTCCTTTGATACACAAGGTACTACTAAAATCAAAGGAAGAGCGTCAGAGATAATCCTGATAGCCCCAAACTGGCCAAGACAACACTGGTACCCACTACTGAAGAGCATGTTGATGCCTTTGATGTTAACTCAGAACAACTACAGCATCATACATCCAAACCTAAAACGCTGCAGCTGACTTGCATGGACATCACATAGCAGCAGCTAATCCAGAACTTTCCCAAAGAGTTAAAGACATTATTCAGACCTTCAACAAGAAAGAACTATGCTGGAAAATGGAAAAGGTTTGTCATGAGGAAAAGATGTGTCAAACATAGATATGCTAACATTTCTGGAGAGTATGGCGAACTTCTTCATTCAGCCTGTCTCCTACTCCCATCAAGACACATGCATCAGCTTATTCAGCAGAATACAGCTTTGATCCTCCTGAAACCACCATTACCAGCTGACTTAAAACTTTGTGCTAGAAAAGTTGACACTAGCACCCTTTGAACCAGCAGCAACAGCAGACCTACAACACCTGTCATGAAAAAACTTCTTTCCTACAAAATTACTTCAGCAAGGAGGGTTTCAGAACTACAGGCCTTAATGGTATCTTTAAACCAGGCAATCCACCTACCTTCCTTCTTAGAACAAAAATAAGCAGAAGAGACTGACCCTTTTTTGTAGCCTATAAACAGGAGGAAGGAAAAGCTTATTCAAACAGACAATCTCCAAATGGATAGAAATTGCATACGATACTGTTACTCCTTCCATGGAAAACCAATTCCACAGAACATAAGACCTACTTGGGCCTCCGTGCATACATTTGCCAAGCATTAAAATTTGCCTCTTTATTCCTGATCCCGAGCAGGGTTTGCCACTGCTGTACTGCAAGGGATCTTAAACACCATAATCTACCTTTATCCTCCTCCCTAGTTGGCTATGGTATTCTACATGACTGCAGATGCATCCATGAAGGACATAGTACAGTTTTGTACCTACCATAAATGTAGATGTCCGAACTGGATAGCATCTGTGTTTACCCTCCTAATAGCTAGCTGTTGGGGAGTCTTTATGGTGTATTTGTTTGTACATATGTACATATATGCTTATTGTTGTGTTTACCTCTATCTATTTGGAAACATTGGCATCTATCCAAATTTTACCCTGCAAGAGGGCTACTGGCATCTGGGGCAAGAAACACTGAGTGATGCTTTCCAGCAGAGATGACGTCGGTGGTGGAGCGACATCAGCCGGACGGGACCGACTTTTGATCCGCCGACTGCAGGGCTGCCTGACGACAGGACAACCCACTTGTTATGACTGCAGATGCTATCCAGTTCGGACATCTACATTTATGGTAGGTACAAAACTGTACTTTCTTAATATACTGTGTGAAAATAATACATCATTCACAATATTTTCATTTAAAGATACAACTTCTTTTTCAAGTGCTAACAACTTACTTTGATTATTTTTAACAATGATGTCCATCATCTGTAAACCAGATTTGTCGAACAAGTCCACTAACTCTTTTTATGCCTGTGAACCAACATATATCCCATTCATTCATTTCCATAACCTTAGTCCCTTTGGCACCTGTTTGAGTGCCATAGATTTGTTGAGAAATGCATTATCGAGTTGTAGGCCTCTATATTTTCAGCACTCTCCCTTGAACCGTTCAATTTGTTTCTTCAAGGACAAGGTAATTCTTCCCTCCTCATTCGGGGCCGAGAAGTCCACTTCTGGTAGGTTTAGCCATTGTTGTATATCCCTACCTTTTGGTCAACCACCTGTGGCTTCGTTAAAATTTCGTTCGCCATTTCCTACTGTGTTGTTCACCGCCTCGAGGGCTAGCTGTGAATTCAGAGTAAATAATTCAACTTGCGAATCAGTTAACGTCACTTGCGGATTACATAAGATGGTAGAACTAGTTCAGCAATGCCATCAACTGCTTAACAGAAGCGGTCATTTCAACCACAGCTGCTTCCATATTGAACGGAAAGCCGTGTAACTTTTAATATAAAGTTATTACTGTGTAAAACACTTGTACCATTTCAGGAATCCTCTTAGATCGAAATAATACACCAAATAACGTAAAAAAATACCCAATGGATATTACACTTGTAAAATAAAAACACAACGACCATCCAAGTATTCCGAAACATTTTAATCCACACACTAAGTGCTTTCACCATCAACACATGGCATCTTCAGAGTGAATGGAATCAAATTGTTCCCTTACTTTTATACATAATGTTAAAACAATGCTCTAATTGGCCAACATCATAATTACCTTGTTCGTAAAGAAGCATATGTCAAACTGTTACATACAGCTCGTGCACTTACACAAACTATCTTTATGAAGCATATACATTTCTAACAAATTCTTGCTAATGAAAAATATATGTATGTATATGCATAACATGTAACAACATTTTAAAACACTTTAAGAATTACATTTTTTAAAAATTGTATGCCAACAGTAAACATGTTTTACCCTTTTATATAACATTTGCCCTTTGTTTCAGTAATGGTTTTAGGGAGATGTGTTCGTTTAAACCAGGTGGCATAAAAGCTTTTAACAAAATCTGCCATTTATACTCCAAAAGTTCCACCTTTAATTTCTCATCTTCCCCTCTTTCACTGAACATCACCCTATCTAAAACAAAAAATACAAATCTCCTAAAGTTAGTACACTTCATACTGTGTACATATAGGGCATTGTGTATGTCGTGACCCTTGATAGCCCTAAGATGTTCCCCTATCCTGTCTTTTAGCCTCCTAATGGTCTTCCCTACATAGCAGGAACTACAGTTGGTACACGTTGCCAAATAGACCACCTTAGTTGTATTACAATTAACTCTTCCTGGACAGGAAATAGTTCTGTTGTACCCTTGTATACTAGCATAAGGGCCATCATTAATATACCTACACATCCTACAAGTACTGCATCTACTCATCTTGGAGACAACAGAACTATTTCCTGTCCAAGAATTTGTTAGAAATGTATATGCTTCACAAAGATAGTTTGTGTAAGTGCACGAGCTGTATGTAACAGTTTGACATATGCTTCTTTAAGAACAAGGCAATTATGGTGTTGGCCAATTAGAGCATTATTTTAACATTATGTATAAAAGTAAGGGAACAATTTGATTCCATTCACTCTGATGATGCCATGTGTTGATGGTGAAAGCGCTTAGTGTGTGGATTAAAACACTTCAGAATACTTGGATGGCCGTTGTGTATTTATTTTACAAGTGTATGGGTATTTTTTTACGTTAATTCAGATTGTGTGTCCCAGCTCAAAATTATTACATCCGTGAGCTTATCCAGTATTTCTGACCAAGTACTCTGTAAGCCATTTTTAAAGACTGCCAACTCATTACACTCCCAAAACATATGTTCCCAGTTAAGTCTTTCTTCCCCATCACACCTCGAACATTTGCCATCTGCCTGAGGAAGAATTCTTTGGAGTCTGCTTCGGGTGTAAAAATACCTATGCAAATGCTTCCAAGCAGAAACCATGAATACTCTAGACTTTGTTGCATGTTTAATAGCCATACATATGTCTTTGTAGTGTTTCCTTGTGAATTGTTTATCCAGATTATCTTCTAACTCTTTTCTGACCTCCTCTGAATGATTCCTATAGTTATCATGCAGTGTATTATATGCTCTACCAATTATCCATTTTATACAGCAGCTTCTGTTCTAGATTCATCAAAACACTGTACCAGAGTAGGTCTTTCACTTAAGCTTCCCCTATACCTTTCTCCTTGCCTGTATTCTGATATCAATCCCAAATGGGGAAGGCAGTCTCTAGCCTGCAGTTCAAATGTTTTCTTGGCCTCTTCTCACTCTGTTACTGTAGAACAGTGTTTGTGTGTTTGTGTGTGTGTGTGTGTGTGTGTGTGTGTGTGTGTGTGTGTGTGTGTGTGTGTGTGTGTGTGTAACTTTAAGATGCATTCCCAGATGTAGGGAAGTGCATATAAATTGTGCAGTCAGCAGTGCCATTTTGAGAGAGCCAGAGTGTTAACATGCATGGGTGCAGTAGTCGAGTCTGTTTATAAATTTATTTAAGTTTAAGTTACTAAACCTCATTCCTGATGTGTTTGTGTGTAATAAAGATGCTTGAACTAAACCCACAACTGTTCATCTGTTTTATCCTTAGTGGACGAGTGACATGGTGTCAGAACTGAGATTGAGAGAGCAACTTCTTCAAACCACGAGGTGCACAGTTGACGGTGAAGATATATTGAGCAGGTTGGGTGATAACAGTGCTCAAATGATTAAAAGGGCCAGAAACGAACTTCAGGTAACCAAAACTTGCACAAATGATTTATTGTGCAAAGAAAATAAAACGGAGTATCCGTAAGGCACAAAATGCATTATTAATCAAACGAGTAGCACAAAACACATTAATCAAACAAAATGCATTATTGATTAAAGTGGTCAAAACCACGATATTTGATAAAACTAACAGAAATATTTATATGCTGCTCAGAATTACCTTTGGTTTGCATAATGAGCATGTTTAAAGTAAAACAAGCACAAGAAAAGTACAATGAGTATAAGAGATTAAATAGGCGTAATGAGTACAGTAAAAGGGCAAAATAAGCTTAAAAAGCAAGGTGACTGAATGCTTTTTAGTAAAAGACTGTATTTGGACATAAACTACTGTTTCGCATTGACCAAAGCCATTCAAAGCATAACGAGGTGTTTGAAGTATCTCAGTGTGTGTGCTTTATTATGGTGTAATTATTTCAAGGAGTTTGCTGTGTGCAAAGTACAGTTGTTTTGCAAGGTGCAGTCAAAGTGCAGCCATTTGAAAAGTTCCTGTGGTATATACAGTTTATTTGCAAAGTGCATTTATTTTGAATTGTTTCTTACTCTGAGCTTTTTTCTGCTGTGTACAGTTTATTCGCAAAGTACAGTCATTTCAAATTATTTCTTACACTGATGAGTGATTTTGCAAAGTACAGTGATTTTAAAGTGTTTGTGCTACAGAGACTTATTTGCAAAGTGCAGTTATTTCAGAGAGTCTGTTGTGCTGTTGGGCATAATTACAAATTCTGGCATAAAGTTCTGGCATGTATGTGTGTATGTTTGTACATAATTTCAAGCGCCTTCACTACTGTGTTGATATGGCAGATGCTTTTCGCAGACCCAGCCCACTTGTGTTTGATCTTAATATTGTAGAGAATTGGAGAGAATTTGCGCAAGAATATATTTTTCATACAATAAACTTTTTCTGACAAAGATGCACATACAAGAGCATTCATTTTGCTTAACTTAGCTGAGTCAGAGGCCATTGAAAGAGAGCGTTAATTTGTGTATGCATCAGCAGTATATGCAGGAGAAGGGGAAAACCGCCATATTGTTGTATCGGCTGAGTTAAGAGAGGACCCTGAGTGCTTGAAATGTAAATTTAGAGAAATGTGCAAACCCCAGACACATGTTACATTAGAGAAGCACCTATTTTATACAGCAGACCAAAAGCCAGGTGAAACTTTTGCAGCTTATATCACTAACTTGAGAAATAAGGCTAAAACATGCAGATTTGATGATTTGAAAGATGAGTTAATAAAGAATAAGCTTGTGTGGTGTTAATGCTGCAGTGAGAAAGATTTTTCTTTGTGACAGTGATTTAATAAGTGCAGAAAGGCACACAAGTATGCTTGCAAGTTATAACAGCTTAGTTTCAGCAGCCTCTAAAGCATGTGTAGACAGCATGCAGCATGTGACAAGCAGAAGCAGGCCTAAGCACATGGCAGCTGCACCCCCCTGCAGGGTTCCCAGGGAGGTCCCATAACTTTCTAGCAAGTTCTAATACTAGCTCAACAAAACGGACATGCTCAGTGCAGTATAAGGGTGAGTCAGCAAGTCGAGTCTTATTGTTAGTTTCGTAATTATGGTTACAATCATGAGTCTAAAAGAGAGAAGTACTTAGCATTTGGTCAGCAATGCCACAAGTGTAAAAAATGGAATCACTTTCAAAAGTTTTGTAAATCAAGCAAACCTCATTCAATTATTTAGAAAGGTCACTCAAAAAAGCAAGTTGATCATGTAGAAAGCTGCAACCTAATTTCTATGTAGACGGTGTACCAATGGTCAGTGAAATGTTAATGCAGTTGATTTGTTGGCAAAGAATGAAGTATTTTATACTTTCCTAATCTGTTGTATACCCACGGAGCTCAAAGTAGACACTGGTTCAAAGTGTAATGCTATGTCAGCAGGAACATTTGCTAGAGTGAGAGCTGGTGAGCAACTTAAGTTGGCTAATTGTGTGAAGCTTGTTGCTTATGGAGGTGAAGAGATTCAGAGTGAAGGTTCAGTAGTGCTTTCATGCTGTTTGGCTGGGAACAGTTACAGCTTGCAATTGTAAGTAGTCAGAAGACCTGCACAGTCATTAGGTCTCAGGGACAGTTTGAGAATGAAACGGCTTTCTTTTACCAAAGAAGTACATCATGTAAGCACATGTCCCAGTTCCAGCTTCAGTGAAGCTATTTTCCCAGAGTTTGCTGATGTTTTTAATAACAAGCTAGGCCAACTTCTACTTGTGTACTACATGAAAGTAGACCCAGAGGTCAGTCCAGTGGTCAGACCAGCAAGGAGAGTTCCAGTAGCTGTGCAGGACAAAGTCAAAGTCCAGTTAGACAAGATGGTGTAGCACAGTGTGATTTGTCCAGTCACAGAACCAAGTGGGTGTCTTCCATGGTAGCTGCTCATAAGAAAAGTTCAGTTGAAATCAGAATATGCATTAACCCAAGAGACTTGAACAAGGCATTAAAGAAACCTCGTTGTGCTACTGTTTTTGTCTGTCCCAGATGCACAGAGTTGGTAATGCTTGATTGCAAATCTTCATTATTGACTACATTCAGCACACAATTTGGTAGATACAGATTCCTCAGGATGTCTTTTGGAATAAATTCTGCCAGTGACGTCTTTCAGCTTGCAATGGAGCAAATTTTTTTGGGTTATCTATGTGCTATAATAGTTGATTTTTTTAGTTGGAGGTAATGGTAAAGCAGAGCATGACAGAAACCTCAGGAAAGTTCTGGATATAGCACATGAAGTGAACTTGTAACTCAGTTCTCTGAAATGTAAATTCAGACTACCAGAAGTTACTTACGTAGGTCATTTATTTACCAGTACAGGCTTATGACCAGACCCTTCCAAACAAGCAGCGATTCTTTAGATGCCAGCCCTGGGCGATGTCTAAGCCCTACAGCGTTTTCTTGGTATAGTTAACTATTTGAGCAAATTTATCCCTGACTTTAGTGAGTTATCAGCACCTTTAAGAGAGCTGACACACACAGAAATGTTGCCTGGTCATGGTTGGAACAACATCAGACAGCATTTGATAACCACAAACAGCAAATTGCCAACCCGTCTACATTGAGATACTATGATATCCACAAACCTGTAGTTCTTTCCTGTGATGCTTCAACGTTTGGTTTTGGTGTAGTTATTTTTAAAGAGGGCAGACCTGTTGCCTATGCATCTAGAACTGTTACCCAAACTGAGATGCAGTATGCTCAAGTTGAGAAGGAACTTTTGGTGATTGTGTTCACACGTTCGAAGTTCCATGATTATATTTATGGCCGAGATATGCAAGTCGAAACTGATCATCAACCTGTTGTCAGTATTTTAAAGAAGCCTATGCATATCGCTCCAGCAAGACTACAAAGAATGATGCTCAGACTACAAAAGTATAATTTCAAAATGGTCTACACAAAAGGCAAACTTCGTTATCTGGCTGATACATTATTCACATTGCCCAGAAATACCACGTAACAGCTTGATGCAGAGAATTTTGACTTTGATGTCATTTCTACCATGAGACTTGATGAGCTAAGAGATCATACAAAGACTGATCCAATTTTGCAGAAACTCAACCACTTCATCAATGTTTGATGGCCTTCAAACCAATCTTGTGTACCTCCAGAAGTACAACCTTATTTTTCATACAGAGATGAGATGCTGATGGAAGATGATATAATTTTCAAAGGTCCAAATGTTATTGTTCCTAATGCCTTACAACATGAATGCATTCAGATTTTGCATTGTGGCCACCCAGATTCTGATTCTACCAAAAGAAGGGTGAGAGGACTAGTATTTTGCCCTTCTCTTTCAAAGGACATTGATAAAGTGATTTCTTCTTGTTCAGCATGCAATAGTATTAAACCACATTTGCAAAAAGAGCCACTTCAGCTAAACCAGATTCCTGAACTACCTTGGTCAACAGTAGCCACTGACCACATTTGCAAAAAGAGCCACTTTAGCTAAGCCAGATTCCTGAACTACCTTTGTCAACAGTAGCCACTGACATATTTGAGTGGAACAGTCAGCATTACTTAGTATTGGTAGACTGTTATTCAAATTAGTTTGAGATCGATTTGCTACCCAACCTAATGTCCATTTTTGTTATTACTAAGACGAAACATCATTTCTCAGTCCATAGTAGTCCACTTAAAGTTATTTCTGACAACTGTACCCAGTTTACCAGTCAATTGTTTCAGAAATGTGCAAATGAGTGGGACTTTATCCATGTTACTTGTAGTCTGGAATACCCACAGTCAGACAGCCTTGCTGAGTGTGCAGTAGAGAGTACAACGCAATTCCTAGACAGGTCAAAGCTTGACAATACTGTTATCTTCTTGGAATTTACTTAATCTCAGAAATATACCCCATGACAACCTAATTGGCTCACCTGCTCAGAGACTTCTGTCTAGATAGACCAGAACAACCTTGCCTTTCAGTTCTAGTTTGTTGATGCCTAATGCTAAAACCAACAGAGCAATCAAAGCCCAACTCTTTAAGAAGTGTTTCTTTCAGGAGTCCAGCTGTGATGAAGTGGCAGACATGTTCATCGTGTGACACTGCTGCAGTCATTACACTTGGGGTTATCCTGCCGTCAGGTGGTTCCCCAGCCGGCCAGAGTTCCAAAGTCTTGGTCCGGCATCGGTTGCTGTCACCTCCTCCCTGACGTCAGCACGACAGGGGTATATAAGATGCAGCTGACGCCATTTTCTTCAGTCTTTCTTGCCGCATGGTGCCCGAAGCAAAAGCAATTCGCAAGTGCCTGTCGGCCTACTCCTGAAAGTGTTCTACAAAGCTAAGTACCCCATTGCGGAAACTTTTTCTTGCCTCAGACCGATGTCAGTAAAAGTTAATAACTGTATTTCTTGTGGGAAGCAAATACCTCATAAGGATTTCCATTCTTATTGTATCCCATGCCTAGGCCCAGACCACGATGTTACCGGTTGCCGGTTTTGTGCTAGGTTTAATAAGCGCACTATTAAACATCGGTTTGATTTACTTTGGCAGAAAATTTAATTATACCATGCCATCGGAACTTCCGACGACCAGTATTCATAAAAAGCGCAAAGACAAGGACAGGCATCCGAGGCCCAAAACTGATGACGAAGCCTCTTCTTGGCCAGTCACCGGTTCTCCGGTTTTCAGTGAGGCACCTTGGCAGCCCCTGACGACCGCTTCTGCAGAACCACAGGCCGCCCCCGACCCCCACGTGGAGATGGCTGGGCCTTCAGATGCGCTAGCTTTTCAACAGACCGAAACCGATCCTGCAGAGGGATCCGGAGTACCTGAGCTACCCGCAGCTTCAGAGGGTGTCTTCAGACCTACTCAGCTAAGCATTAAACCCTCTTCTAAGTCAAAGCCCCCTTTAAAAACTAAGAAACAAGTACAGCATACTCCAGGACAGGCCTCCATGCCTAAGAAACAAATGCTCAAAATGGCCGAAGACCTAATCATCCTCCACCTGATAAAAGGCCTAGACAGGATGCAGATTATGATTCATCCGATCAGGGGTCCATTTTCTCAGATTCATCCTCAGACCTGGGATACTCTTTACCCCCTTATGAGGATTCTGATGCTGAGGAATCTATTCCATCAGCCTCTCCGCCTGAGGATTACTCCTTTGGGGAAACCTTACATACCATGAGGGAGCATTTCCATTGGGAAGGCCAGGATTACTCAGAATCCAAGAAAAGGCTCAGAGACTTCCTATTATTACCTCAACACAGACCCCTGGCTATTCCGCCAGTGCTAGATATTGTGGCTGATGTGTACACTGAATCCAGCTTAAATCCTGATTCCTTACCTCCAGCTCCACTTAAACCGGACAGATATTACAGAGTCCCTGACTCACACAAATTTCTGTATAAAAGCCCTGTTGCTGATCCCGAAACTATTTCTCAGGGACCCAAAGGGGTTAAGGCCTCATCAGCAAAGAACCCAGTTCCCTCTGACAGAGATTCCAGAGCACTAGACAGATGGGGAAAGAAAGTATATACGTCTGCAACTTTAGCAATGAGAGCCTTAAATTGCCAGTTTCACATGCTAAAATATCAGCAGTTTTTGATGTCTCAGTTGAAACAAAAAATGCTTCCAGATACAGATCCTCCTAATTTTAAAGAAATGCAGGATTTATTGCATGCCGCTGAACAAGTGGGAAAGCATACTTTGCAATGTGGTTTTGATTCTTTAGAGGCCTCATGCAGAGCAGCAGTTACAGGCTCTGTCATTAGAAGACATGCATGGTTAAAAGTACATACGTTACCAGATCATGTTAAAGATAAATTACTGGATGCACCTTTACAGCAGGATGTTTTATTTGGAGTTGAGGCAGAAGAGGTATTAAAGAAAATGGAGGATAAGGCAAAATCTATGCAAACAGTGAAGGATTTCTTACAGGTTCAGCCTCCTCGATTTAGTAGAAACTGGCCAACAAAGAATTGGTCATTTCCAGTTAATGACAGACCTCAAAGGGGCAGAGATACAGACGGCCAAGAGGTAGAGGTCAACCACAAGGTCCTTACAGGCCTCGACAATGGGCTGCATCAGGCCAGAAAAAAGGGAAAGACAGGCACCAACCATATAAAAAACAGCCCCAATGACTTCCCACTCCAGCTGCCAAACAACTCACTCTTGGCAGCCCCTTTGGGAGGAAAACTGGCACTTTTTTATCACAATTGGCATATGATCACCCAAGACAAATGGATTCTTAATATTATTTCAAAAGGTTACAGGCTGCACTTTCACACTCTGCCAAGATTAAAAGGAATGCCAAATCTGCCACTAAATCAAAGGACAGAGGCCCAAAAACAAATTATGGCACTCATGAACATGGGAGCTATTCAAAAGGTACCACCGCAGGAACAAGGGCAAGGATTTTACTCAAGACTCTTTCTGGTTCCCAGAAAAGACAAAGCCTGGAGGCCCATTCTGGATCTTTCTTCACTAAACACTTACCTGGATGTTCCGAAATTCAAAATGTTGACATTACAGCAGCTTCTTCCCATGCTGGGCAAGCAAGCTTGGCTTGTGACTTTGGACCTCAAGGAGGCATACCTGCATGTCCCTATCAGACAAAACTGCAGAAGATACGTCAGGTTCTTAGCTGGTCCAATGCACTATCCATTCTCTGCACTGCCCTTTGGATTATCTACTGCACCCAGGGTCTTCACAAAGTGCCTGGCACCAGTAATTGCATTTTGCAGACAGAAAGGAATTCAAATTTACCCATACCTGGACGACTGCCTGAATCAAGCAGAGAGCAAGGACATTCTTCTACAGCATCTGGCGTTTGTAAAAAAGTTATTAAGTTGCCTGGGGTACACAGTAAACGAAAAGAAATCAAAACTAGTGCCCTCACAAGAGATAATATTCCTGGGTGCCAGCTTGAACACAATGGCCCAGATGGCTTTTCTCACGCCAGACAAGCAAGGACAACTGACACAATACTTCCAATTGATAGCAACAAAGACCCAACTCCCTGCAAGAAAAATTCTGCAGGCCTTGGGCTACATGGCATCTTGCATACTACTAATTCCATATGCCAGACTGCATATAAGGAAACTACAATGGTACCTAAAGAATGTATGGTCTCAACACTGTCAAAGTTTGGTTATACCACTAATACCTTGCCTTCAGCAGGAGTTTCGATGGTGGGCTCAAGCTTGTCACCTCAACAAAGGACCGCCTTTCACTCAACCCACAGCCAGGCAAACACTGACAACAGATGCATCGGATTACGCCTGGGGAGCACACATGGCAGGAAAATGTATTCAGGGCAAGTGGCCCACAGAACAAAGGCATCTTCACATCAATCAAAAAGAGATGCTAGCTGTACAAAATGCCCTTATAGCTTTCAAGGACCTGTTGCATCCAGGACAGCTACTACTAAAGACAAACAACGCCACAGTTATGTGGTACATAAACAAGCAAGGGGGCAATCACTCCTACCCCCTCTGCAGACAAGCCATGACCTTGTGGAACACAGCTATAAACTATCAAGTTCATCTACAAGCACAGTTCCTGCCAGGAGAGAAAAACACACTGGCAGATGACTTAAGCAGAAATATCATGGATCCCCATGAATGGGAATTGAATCCTCAAATATTCAGAATGATAGCAAAGAAATGGTGGAGCCCGGACATAGATCTGTTTGCCTCCCCAATGAATTGCCAGCTAAAGAACTTCTGCACAAGGAGTTACCATCCACAAACATGGAAAATGGATGCCCTCTCATTCAGCTGGACAAACCTACAAGTATATGCTTTTCCACCACTGCCTCTTCTCCCAAAGGTACTCATAAAAGCCAGGCAAGAAGAGCCAAAAATTATCCTGATTGCACCAGTCTGGCCAAGCCAGCACTGGTACCCAATCTTAAAAAAACTTAGCATAAGGACCACCCTGGATTTTGCCTTAAATACCACATCTGCTGTCTCAGCACAACAATCAGTTACTCCACAGCCAGCTAAAGACACTAAACCTAGCTGCATGGAAGACTCCCTAGCCACGCAAGCAATGCCTCTCTCCAAAGCAGTTATGGATGTCATTCTGGAGGCCAGAAGGCCTAGTACCAGGAAAGCCTACTCGGATAAATGGAAGAGATCCTGTGCCTGGAACCAGGCTCACAGCCTTGATCTTCTTGTGCCAAACATTCCTCAGATACTACAATATTTGACTGAGATGCTGGACAAAGGCCTCTCCTTTTCATTCATCAAGATCCACGCCTCTGCCATCTCTGCACATTACAACACGGATCCACCAATTTTCTCTAATCCTTTGCTAAAACAGTACCTCAGAGGAGCTAAAAACATAAGACCATCCCGTAGAGCACCTACTCTGACTTGGAACCTCAACTTTGTTTTGGAAAAATTAACTTTACCTCCAGCTAGCATGGCAGAATTAAAATACATTTCTTGGAAAACTGCTCTGCTCCTGGCAATAACTTCTGCAAGAAGAGTTTCAGAATTACAGGCACTAATGGCAGTGGAACCTTTCCTCATTTTCCACCAGGACAGGGTGTCCTTAAGAACTAACCCTACGTTTATGCCTAAGGTGGTTTCAAGTGTGTCTCTAAACCAAACCATTCACTTGCCTACTTTCTATCCAAAACCACAGAATAAAGGGGAAAGACTACTGCATTCATTGGACATTCACAGACAGTTGCACTTCTACTTGGACAAAACCAAAGCTTTTCAGAAAATCTGAGCAATTATTGGTAGCATATGCTGCAGCATCACAGGGAAAAGCTATTTCAAAACAGACTATTTCCAAATGAATAGGACATTGCATACATTTCTGCTATACACACCATGAAAAACCTGTGCCTAACAGCATTAGATCTCACTCCACCAGGGCAACAGCCACTTCAACTGCCTACCTCAGAGGAGTACCTACCAAGGATATTTTGGAAGCAGCAACATGGAGTTCTGTGCATACTTTCACCAAACATTACCATCTGCCTCTATTCTCTAAATCCAGAGCTGGCTTCGTCTCTGCAGTGCTGCAGGGCCTTATAGCCACCCCTAATGCTTATAGAACCAATCACCCTACCTCAGCTTTGGGATTCTACCCAAGTGTAATGACTGCAGCAGTGTCACACGATGAACTTAGTACAGTTTTGTACCTACCATAAATGTAGATGTTCGAGTGTAGACACTGCTGCAGTCCAGGTTACCCTCCTTCCTTCCCCTCTTACTGGCTAGTGCGTACCTAGTTCCTCTACCTTTTACTACCTATGGGGAGTATTTGCTGGTAGCTGAAAGTATGTTGTTTGCATTTCTTATGTATGTTTTATTAGCAATTTGAATTGCCTACCTATTTGGGGGCACCTGACATCTGGGGCAAGAAAAACTGAAGAAAATGGCGTCGGCTGCATCTTGTATACCCCTGTTGCACTGACGTCAGGGAGGAGGTGGCAGCATCCGATGCTGGACCAAGACTTTGGAACTCAGGCCAGCTGGGGAACCGCCTGACGACAGGATAACCCCAAGTGTAATGACTGCAGCAGTGTCTACACTCGAACATCTACATTTATGGTAGGTGCAAAACTGTACTTTCTTTGTCTGTTGAAAGAAGGAGAGACAGTGAGAATGCAAATGATGAAAGGCTTTGATCAAATCGTTATAATCAGAGGCATATGTGCCGAGTTGAGATCCTACTTAGTGGAATCTGAGGGTATAGAATACAGGTGAAACTGCAGACATTTTCTTAATGTGTCAGAAACAATGTTGCAACATTGTACCTGTGATACAGACTGTAGATCTCAGAGCAACCCTGACAATGTTCATACTGAAGAACATGTCTCAGTATCCATTCCCGTTCCTGATGATGTCCCAGATGTTCCCAAAGTTGAACATTCCTTGAAGAAGTCCCTGTTGCTAGATCCAATTCTGATTTTTATGTTACACAATCAGATCATATTTCTAGACCTAGTTTAAAATGCACAGCAACCTGGACATGATTATTTTATGTGTCTAATTTTGCATGATTGCTTGTCAAAGAACTAGTTCTGTATAATTGCATGTCAAAAGATCATATCTGTGTAATTCCATGTCATTGAATACTGTCATTTGGTATATGATCTATTTCTTAAAGAGGGAGGCTGTACAACAGAACATGTGTGTGAAACTTTAAGAAGCATTTCCAGATGTAGGCACGTGCATGTAAATAGTGAGCACATGCAGACAGCAGTGCCGTTTTGAGAGAACAGCCAGAGTGTTAACATGTATGATTGTAGTAGTCAGTTTGTTTATACGTTTAAGTTACTAAACCTTATTCCTGATGTGTTTGTGCGTAGTAAAGCTGCTCGAACTGAACCCACAACTGTTTGTCTGCTTTATCCTGTCCAGACGAGCGAGAATTACCTTTCTCTCTCTAGTTATTTTCTCTGAGTACATTGGTTCCTTTGCTAATTTTCTCCAATAAATTCCAGCCCCCACTTTCCTGTTCTGTATACCCATAATTGCAGTCATCCCTAGCAACAGAATATCTTCCCTCCATTCTTGTGCTGGCTTATTTCTTAGAATTCTTTCTGCTACTTTATAAATATATTTTTTTTAATTTTCCAAATCTTTTGGGTTTCTAATACCATGATAGGAATGGACCCCATTCCTAAGTCAAAGTACGATTAAAGTTCATGAAATTAGTATTGTTTCAGTCTTTGATGTCAGCCAAAAGTGCTCTTCGCAGTACATGCTGTGTGCCAAGTAATGACTCCTCCTGCAATTTGTACGAGGTTACATGTATTGATAAAATATCTAAAAATGATTGCAGATTCCTTTTTATAAGACCTGTTGCTCCTGCTACTATTGTCTGAGTATCTTTCTTCCACATTGCTGTCGTTCCTGCCTACAGATCCTGATATTTTATGACTTTGTGTCATCTCTGTACACAAGACAGTGTAGTCACTGGGTGTGGTGATTTCAATGATCAGTGCTACTTTAGTCTTCTTTTCATGGGCAACTATATATTTTTTTCTGACATCTATGTTTTGAACTGTTGATAATGGCTAATCCCATGTGAGCTAAACTTTATTTTCTATGATGCTTTGTGGCTCATGTTTCCAGTGTTTTTCAGCCACTTCAATACCATAATATTTACACAATCCCCAGTGCAATAGTCTTGCCACATTATTATGCCTTTCAGTATATAGTCCTTCTTCCATTAGTGTGTCACAACCAGCAACGAGGTGTGCAACTATTTCCAATTCGGTTTTACAAAACCTACATTTGTCTGTTTTTCCCACATGGACATTGTAAACTAGCGTGTACATAGCCAACTATCTTGGGCCATCAATATTAACCTTTGATCTCTTGGTTTGAATTCACTTCTCCTTAACCATTCCTGTGTTTGTTCCTGATCAACATGAGGTTCTTCCAGAAGTTTTCTATACTTGCAACTAAATTTATGCATTTTCCACATTTCTTGCCTTCTCATCTTGTCCTTCACCTTATATTCTTTCTTTTGTGCTTTGGCATACTTAGTTGCTGCCTGATTTTTTGGTTTGATTTCCATTCCTGCTTGACGCTGTTATGCTTCTGCTAGATTAAGCATAGAAGTCATCTTAGATTTATTCTCCTCATGTTTTAAAACTTTCACTACATTTGAGTCTTGTGAGGTCAGCAGGTATGTGTGGAGTCCCATGATTGCAGCTCTGTACATGTAATCATTTTCAAGGTGGCCCATCCATCCTTCCTTCGGAACCAGGAATATATAATCTTGGTATGCACTGATTTTAATCATTTGGTGAGCATGAAGCTTCCCTCTTGTTTTCCTATCTAATCTGTCCAGCATGTTTTGGGGCAAGTCAATCACTCCAAAACTGTAAGTTAGTACAGGAAGTACAAATTGGTTTATAGCTTGGATTTTGTTTGTAGATGTTAACTCTTGTTTTCATGATTAATTTAAGTCTTCTAAAGTATTCCTTACTGAGTTTTATTCACATTTGTTCATGCTTTATTGTCGATTCTTCATCAATTCCCAAGTGTTTATATACTCCCTTTTGTTCTGGTTCTTTTATATCACATTCTTGTCCCAAACTGATGTTTTCCTGGTGTTGCAGTTTTCCTGCTTTAAAGGTTGCTTTTGCACACTTATCAAGACCAAGTGACATTCTTACATCATCTGAAAAAGTTTTGACAACTTGCAGTTGTACTTTCAGTTCCTTAGCTGATGAGTTGTACAGTTTTAAATAGTCAACAAAGAGAAGATGAGAAGTCTTTACACTTTGTTGTTTTCTAGGAGCTAAATTATAGCCATGGCCTAAGCTTTTAAGTAGACAGCTTAATGGGTTAAGGGCAAGGGAGAATGGCTGCGGTGACAGAAAGCCTCCCTGGAATATCTCCTTTTGAATTTTTATCCCTGGGATAACAATTTGTCCTTTATCATGGCTTAATTGCAAAGTGGTCTGCCACTGCTTCATGGTCACTGTAATTTAGTCGATTAATGTAGGGTGTGTCTTACACATTTTTAAGCACTGTTTTATCCATGAATGTGGGATACTATCAAATGCTTCTTTTGTAGCTAATCCATTCCATACTTAAATGCTTCCCCTTTTTACAGTTCGCCACTATGACTTTATTTAACAACAGATGATCCTTTGTTCACTATGACTTTCTTTTATTGCCCTTTTGTTCTACTGCCATAATTGAGTTTTCTTCTAAATGACTATAAACTCTGTCTGCATCAATTCCGATGTATAGATTATATATCGTCATAAGGCAAGTAATTGGTCTGTAATTTTTAGGGAAGCTTGCAGGTTCACTCTTAAGTAGGGGCTTTGTTTTTTCCTTTTGTTAGTCAGGTTGATGTCTATTCAGGATGCGCATATAAATAGTTCTTGCTCATAGCTAAATCTTCGTGCAAGATGTTAATACTTTTAACCAGAAGTTAGATACTGTATCTGGGCTTGGGATTTTCCAATTAGAGGCTTTTCTGAACTTTGATTCAATCTCTTTGGCTGTTACTTCATCCCATTTCATATCCTGTATTTTTAAACTTCTTATTCTTTCTTTTACTTCGTCTATCCATTTAGCATCTTTGTTATGTTCTACAGGATCTTCATAGAGACTTCTCCAAAATGTATCTATTTCTTCTTTTTCAGTGGTCTTTCAATTCCTTTTATCTTGTCTCTGAATTCTCTATAAAACTTTTTTGGGTCATCAATAAATTGTTTATTTTGTACTTTTCCTTTATATTTATCTTTGTATCTTCTAAGTTTTTCCGCCTGTGCTGAGATTTTTAATTTATTATTTGCGATAGTGCATGATAGATACTGGTCTATTCTAATACTGGGCATTGCTTTTATTACAGCTATCTTTCTGAGTATTTTTGTTGATCTGTTCCCTCTTCTATATTCTTGTAACAGTGACACTTCTTGTCTTAATTCATAGGTTCATAGGTGTGTACTAGGCTAATGGTCCTGGAGCCTTTACAAGCCTAGCTCATAGGTTTACCCTGGCATTGTGCCACTCAACTTTAGTTCCTAGTGCCTCTGTCAAGTAGAGCAACTGGAATGATCCCCGGCATGAATTTTCTATTTCCCATCCACTCATCAAGATTTCTCTTGAAGAGGGCCAGTGAGGTGCTCTGCTTGACATGTATGGGAAGTCTATTCCATAGCATGGGCAGTCTCTGAGTTATGAACATGTCCCTCCAGCATGTTCTGTTGATTGTGGTAATGAGGTTGAGGTCTCTGGAGCATGTGGTGTGCAGCGATTGGGATTTCTTTAGATGTAGCATTTCTAACAGAGCTGGGTCAAACATGGCTTTATAAGTCAAGCAGAGATCGCCTCTAAGTAGGTGATATGAGACAGAGAATAGTTGGAGTTTTTTGAGTCTGTCCATATAGGACAAGTGTTTAAGGCCTAGGATCCTCTTTGTGAGGTACTTTTGCGGCCTGTCTAGTTGTTGCAGGTGTCTATTGAGGTACATGCCAAATGGGCCATTGTACTCGATGATTGTCCTAATGAGAGAAGAGTAGAGGGAGACAATGACCTCTTTCTTCCTGGATGCAAAACCCTTTGTAATGAGATGTGCCACATAGGATTGCTGTCAGCCTGTGTTCCCAGATATCTTATAACGCCTTCTGTGTTCAGTGGACTACCATCAATGTGGTAATTCAAGGAACCGTGTTTTTCCCAAAGGGGAAGAAGACATATTTTTTGGCATTGAGCTTAAGGCCATGGTTCTGACACCAGTCATTGGTCTCACTGAGGCTTTTCTGCAGGATGCCAGCATCACTTGGGGAGTTAGTAATAGCTCCCAACTTCCAATCATCTGCGAACTTTGTCAGCCAGAGTCCCTTTGTGTTGGCCTGGACTTCAGAGAAGTAGATACCAAACAGGATAGGACCCAGGACTGAACCCTGTGGGACTCCACTCGTGACTGGTCAGCAGTCTGACTTGGAGTCAGCTACTTTCACACTGTGGGTTCTATCTTTGAGCCAGTTTGCAACCCACCTAGAGATATAGGGGTTGATGTGTAGTTTAGTAAGTTTTTCTATGATTCCTGAGTGGGGAATGGTATCAAAGGCCTTGGCCAGATCAAGGTAGGCTGTATGAACCACCTTACCTTCATCCGCAGCTCTGGTGACTGACTCAAAGAAGTTGACCAAGTTGAGCAGGCATAATCTACCCTTCACAAAACCAAACTGTGTAGGATCCAGAGTTTGGCGATTCCCTATATCCTTGTTTATTAGGTCCATGATGATGTGTTCCATAGCTTTGCATATCAGACTTGTCAGGCTAATGGGGCAATAGTTGCCAGGGTCTGTAGTCGCTCCTCCTTTGTGGGGAGGGATAACTGTAGCAGTGTGCCATTTGATAGGGACAAAGCCTGAGGTGAGGCTGTGATTGAACAGGGCACACAGGTGAGGTGCCAATTCACTCTGTAGTTTATGTAGAATACAGCCAGGGATACTGTAAGTTTCCATAGAAGCTGTATTCTTGGCCTTGGACAGTGCTGTTTTAACTGTGCAGCAGTAATACTGGGTGCCTGGCAATCTACTGGTATTGTGTGTGGTCCATTGGGGGGAGAGAGGGGTAAAGTTAGCACTGAATCTTTCAGCCAGTATATTTGCAATATCTGTTGGCTTGGGATAGGAGGTACCATTGTGCAGTAGCTCAGAGCAAATCTGGGTATTGCCATGGAGATTCTTTACATAACTATAGAAGGCCTTGTGGTTGTCTTTATTATCTGCTGCAGTTCTGTTTTCATAGCTAGCTTTAGAGGATTTGATGAGGGATCTCAACCTTTTGTTGAGGCCGATAAGGGAGTTTTTCCAGTCTTCGAACTTCACCTTATTCCGCATCAGTTTCCACCTTCTGTTGTAGAGTTTGTTTATGGCAGGAGACCACCAGATTGGCTTCCTTTTTTTGAGAAGAGTATCTTAGTTCTATTGGGTATGGCAAGATCCATGCATTTGTGTATGTGTTCATACAGTGCATTGTATGATTTGCCAGTCATGCAACTATTCTCCATTTGCATGGATGCCATGAAGTTAGCCACCTCTGTTTTTAGGAACCCAAAGTTAGCTTTGGAGAAGTTTTTCATGGTGGCTACCTTTGTTGGGGGGGGGGGGTGGATTTCCAATGTGATTAGCTTGTGATCGGATCTAACCAGGGAGGAGGTGACTATTGGTGTAGAGCAACAGTCCCCCATGTTAGTAATGATCAGGTCAAGGATGTTGCTACCTCTAGTGGGGGTAAGAATGATATGGTCCAGGGCATTGGAATTAATGAATTCCAGAAAGCGTTGGGCAAGTGTATTGGTACATGAATAGTTTTCCCAGTTAATGGAGGGGTAGTTGAAGTCACCCAGTATGAGAGTTTTAGGTTGGACCCTAATATTCTCCAGGGTGCTTAGGAATGTGGAGTATGAATCTTGGGAAATGGTTAGGGACCTATAGCAGGCTATGACCTGAATTGCTGTCTTACCCAGTGTTAGTTGCATCTGAAGAATCTCAGATGTGTTATATTGGGCTACCAGTCTGGAGGTGTGCACATCCTTTATGAATATGGAAACGCCACCACCTTTGGAGCTTCGGTCCAAGTTCTGTGTCCGAAAGGTGTGGAATGAGTTGTAGCCTGGTAGTGCAGGGGTGCTTTCTGCTGCCTTAAACCAGGTCTCTGTTACAGCACAAATGTCGATGTTCTCCATTTTAAGGAGTACTTTGAGTGAGTGTATTTTGAGATTTAGACTTCTAGTGTTGAGCAGCATAACCTCAAATTGCATTTGTTTGTAGCTGTTACAGTGGTAATTTGGTCTTTGGAACACCACCTAAAAAGGCACTATAGGGGTGGCAAGGGCCTTGGCCAGTATCCAGAAGCCTAGGGGTGACAGATGCAGGCCATCTGTGGCAAAGCATCGAGGTCTGTCAATCATGTCATCCTAGGCAGACAGATACTGGATCCCCTAAGAATGACACCAGAAACTTGGCCAATTGTTGAAATCAATCATTTTCTGCTTGTACTGTGGTATCATTCTGGGTGATGGTAGGATGCTGCTCAGGACTTGAGTAATACTCGCCTGGGCTACATAATCCGAGGGCTCCTCCATGTCTCTTTTCATGTAGTCCAGGGAGGTATGTCTCAGGTCATATTGGTACCTGTTGTTGAGGGACCTGAGTGTGTGTGTTATGTGGCGGATCCTAGCGCCTGACAGGCAACTGACTTACTTTCTCCTTATTCAACCTAGTGAGTGGGACATCAGTGTGCCTCACTATTGAGTCACCTATGACTAGTGTGTTGGGCATGCTGTTTTGCCTCAGGGGCTTTGGTTGAGTGGCACACTGTTTAGGAGAGTTATGTGTCTCATGATTAGTGTTATGTTGTGGTCGAGTGCATTTCTGCCTTGGAGGTCTCTGCTGTTTGGTTAGATTTTTATTGAGAGCCTCCACAAAGGTGGGTGTGTGGTTTGTGTTTTTATGTGAAGGCAATGCTGTTGTGGGTTCTGGAGGGCTGTGTGTTCCATGTGATGTGGTGCAAGTGTTGACCTTCTCCTCTTGACCAGCTATTCCGGTCTTGGCTGGAGAGTGCATGGCTTCCAATTTGGATATATAAGTGCATCTCTCACAAGTCTGAGTGTTGGGGGGGGGGGTAAGAGGAGAGGGTTGTCAGTGTACATGAGGCAGTTGCTACATTGCCTCAGGATGCCCAAGTTCACCAGGTTAATAGGAAAAAGCACAGGGAACTGACCTTTAGACATGTCGTCTGGAGGGATGGGCATTAATAAGTACTGGAGCTGTTTCCTTGTGGAACATTTAATGCTGGTAGCACTTTTGTGTACTACAATAATTGCAACAAGAAGTCTGGTAAAGTGCTAAACTAACAAGCTAGTAAAAGTGCAGGAGAGGAGAGAACTAGCAGATCTAAGGGAAAAATTGAAGAGCAGACTTTGGCACTGCTCAGAAGCTTACATACAGTCCTGGATACAGCAAATCTGCATCTGGACTAGATTAGTTACAGGAAAGGTGGGAACAAGTGCAGACGTGGGCTTTTAAACCAGAAAGTTGAAAGAGATGGAAAAACTTCCCAAATGTTCAATAAACTACAATTTTTGGGCCAAAAAACACTCCTCTTGTGATAGATAGGCTACCTAGTACTTACCACTCCCACTGATAAGCTAGAATGCTTCCCTCCAACACAGAAAGGCTTGGGGCTCAGAAGCTTACACACAATCCTGGATACAGCAAATCTGTACCTGGACTAGACTAGTTACAGGAAAGGTGGGAAACAAGCGCACATGCAGGCTTTTAAACCAGAAAGTTGAAAGAGATGGAAAAACTGCCCAAACAGCCAAAAGCTCTATAGCATCTTCCTGTGGCACATTCTCTTCAATTTTATACTGTGCCATCTATTGCTCTGTCATATGGGAACTCACTGCCCTATCACTCCTCAACATTGACTGCATCAGAGTTCCCAAAGGTTTCCTGTTCCTTCCCTTGCTGTCCAGTTTCAAATAAATGTTTATACTTATTTCCTGTGGAAGGCTCCAAAATATCTTCATATGGTACCTGACCAATTGCTTCCTGTTCCACTGATTTCCCCTTAATTTGGATATCCATTGCTGTATCTTGTTGTGGTGCTTTCTAAATTAAATTTTCCACACTGAATCCTTCACTTTGCAGGTACTCCATAACCTCTGTTTCTATTTCTCTAACTTTTCCATTACTAATCTCCTTTTCCTCATTCTCTTCTTATTTTTGTATTGTAATGTTTTCCATATCTGGATTTCTTTGCCTGTATTTCTCTTCAGATATCTTAGGTGCTGCTCTTTTTTATTGGTTAGTTTTGCTTTCTCCTCTGCATAAATATTATAATGCTTTAAATCTTTTTCTTTCCCATGTCCACATTTTTCCTTCAGATGTCTCCTGATCTTCCTGCTTCTTCTTACTTTGGGGACTCACTCCATCATGCTGTGATGTAACCTGTGTTAGACCTTCTACACCAAATCCTTCACTTTGCAGGCACTCCATAACTTCAACTTCTATTTTTTAACTTCTGCTTTACCAATCTTTTCTACATTCCCTCTTTGTGATATTTTTTTTTTTATTGTTAAATTGTCCATATCTGGACGCCTTTGCCTGCATTTCTCTTCAAATGCCTTTGGAGCTGCCTTTATATTGATTAGTTTGGCATCCTCTAATTTGGATTCCTTCTTTGCATAAATATTGCACCATATCAAATCTGTCTTTCTTTCTCATGTCCATGTTTCTTTTTTATAATGTCAAAAATCTCTAGATTTTGTTTTTATGTTTTCACACTTTCTCAGGTGCTTTTTTTCCAAACAAATCAAAGTTTCTTGATCTACATACTGTTTTTCAAATATCTGTTGTATTAATGAGTACAAATCTTTATTTGAAGCTTCTGATGGTATTTCTTGTGGAAGTATTTTTCTTTCCTCTAATTTCTCTCTCAATCATTTTGTATGGCTTTTGTCTGGAAATTATGGACTTTTTGCATAATAGTAACAATATATTATTTCTTTCTTATCCTCAACAGTCCACTTTATTGTCTTTATGGCTCTTCTTTGGCCTTTCAGTGTTTGTGATTTTTGTGGACTGCTACTTCCTTCTGCAACAGAGATGATAAAGTCGCTGTTCAGCCACGGAGATAGGATAAGCTTCCAAGTTAAAATCTCTGGCAAAAAGCATTTAATAAACAGATTAAAATTACAAAATCACAAAATAGCTGTTAGAGGACAAGCGCTTTTGACAGACTACCTTCTTCAGATTCATTTACCTTGTTTCGCATCTGTTCTCTTGGTGAGCTGACATTTTTGTTTCTTTCCTTCTGCAACAGGGGGGGGGCATCCTCCCCCTGGGCCTGGCCTGGCACCATTGTAGGAATGTTTCTGTATGTTTGGTTATATTCCTTAAGGATCTGCATCCAAACTCCCAGTTTATCCTTATTTCTTGAATTTCTCACCTGCTTCATTATCATCCCTTTCCACTTTGAATTTCAGGTTTCTGTTTGCATTGTGTATATGAGCCTTAACTGTGTAGCCCTAAAATATCTCTAAACTATCCCTTCAAATCAGGTAATCCTAAACCACCACTTTCTATTGGAAGGATCAGCTTATCCTACTTGACCCTTGCACTCTTCCTCTCCCTGATGAAATCATTCAGTTCTTTATTAATTACTGTCCACAATTTATCTTTTCTTTAGTCTCTTCCCACGTATCCTTAGCTGCCATAGCAGAATCCTTTTTAATCCATACTCCTAAATACTTTGTCCCCATGAATATGGGTATTGTTGAATCAATTCATGGGTAGGTACATAGTTTACAGCTATAGTCGTTGTTTTGTCTTCATTAATGTTATAGCCTGAAAAGGTTTGAAACTGTTTCAGAGTGTTCCACAACACTGAGATGTCCTTTTATGGTTTTATCAGGTACAAAATAATATTGTCTGGAAATCCAGCTTTTCTTGATTACCATACCAGTTTTATCCTTGAATTTTTGAGTCCCTTATTTTCTTTGCCATTGGTTCTAAATATAAATTTAGGGTGTTACAGTTAGTCATTAAAAATAAGAGGGGTGGTGATAATATGAATTATTTGGAGTTAGTAGAACTATGCTGGATTTTTAAACTAAGAGCACATGTGTATCTGGGCCTTAATCAGTTTATTAGTATAAAACCGGTACTTGTGGCTCGTAGACATAAATAGCCAGATATCCTAATAGCGATATTTGATTTATATAAGAGCTATTTTTGCTATTGATATATTGATTATTATTATTTGTTGTGAATGGTACGATTTATTTAATATATTATATATATATATATATATATATATATATATATATATATATATATATATATATATATTTATCTATTTATTTAATATTTTATGTTTATATATTTTATCTTCATATATTATATTTCAATATATTGTATTTTATTTTAATATTAGTTGTATTGATGATTGTTGTGCCTATAAAATGGCGAACTAATGATAATTGTACTATTATTATTTGATACTATTTATGTACATGCTTTATACATTTATATATATATATATATATATATATATATATATATATATATATATATATTTATCTGGGTTAATTATGTACTTTTTATGAAATTCTTCTATGCCATATGTTATATCCATGGAAATGGAAGGTTTTATATATATATATATATATATATATATATATATATATATATATATATATGCTTTTCATTTTTACACAATATTCTTATTGCTAAAGGTTTGATTAGCAATGGCTAAGTAAGGAACGATTGCCTTTGCATATACATATATACTTTTGGAGAAGGCTTTTTAGTTATACCTAGTTTTATCTAGTGAAGCCCATTTGGATTTGTATTGAATTGATGACATAATGATTAGTTAATGGATGTACTGTGGATGATTAATTATGTTGTGAGGTGTGTCTAATTGTATTTAATTGAATTAATATAGAGTGTATATATAGTTAGATATTTGAAATGATTAATGAAATCTGAAGAAGCGTGCCTTGGTAGCACGTGAAAGTGCTCATTTATTTGTAATAAATTTTGTTTATGTTTTATTTCGTGGTGGTCTTGCCCTGTTTTTTCTACAAATATAACACAAATAATAAAGGGGGAAGCAAGCACTAGTGCCTTGTTCCTCTCTTCAGATACAGCTTGTTAGAGAGGAACCCTCTTAATTTAATTTTTGCCTCTGATCCATTGTATATCCTCCTAATTAACTTTATTATTGTATCAGGGAATTCAAGTGCTTCCATTGCCCTACTCACAAAATCCCAGTTTACTCTCTCAAATGCTTTCTCTGCATCAAAATCCACCAGCAACAGCAGATTTTTTTTTTACTTTCTGCTTCCCTCTGGATTATCATTGTTCCATTAATGTTGTCATATGTTTGCCCTTTTTCCACAAAACCACCTTGTTCCTTATTTGTCAATTTGTTTGTCTTTCGGCTTTTTCCCGGTAAGGGGTCACCACAGCGGAACTCCGGTCCGCTAATGATTGGCAGTAGATTTTTACGAAACGCCGAGGTGCCAGCTCGACACCCAACCTTCAACAAAGGCATGCCAATTTATGCACGCATGTCTTTCAAACGCTACCCAACCACGGGGAGGACATACAGACTCCACACAGAAGGCACTCCCAAGCCAAGCCGAGAATCGAACGGGAGAACCTCTTGCTGTGAGGTAACAATGCTACTGCTGTACCATCGCGGCATATTATAAACACTTTATAATCATGATTTAAAATTGAAATGGACCAATATGAAATGAGGCTGATGGGTTTTTGCTGTCTTTAGGTATTACAGAAAGAATATTGGTGCTTCCCCTCCTTTTAAAATCCTGTTGAACAAAACCTTCCAGATTTTTTATCACTTTCCTCGCCCCTAGCTTCCATACTTCTCCAGACATACCATCTATTCCTGGAGATTTTCCTGCAGATTGATTATACATCACCATTTTAATCTCATCTCCTCCTATTTTAATTATTTGTTAAGCTTCATTTGCCTGTAACCTTGTCATATTTAAGTCTTCCATAAATATTCCCAGTTGCACTTTTTCTTGGTTTCCTCAATCCTCTGCATTGCACACATTTTCATAAAAATTTCCAAAATATTTCCAGTACCTGTACAGGATCTCGAGTCATTTTCTTGTTATAGGCTCTCTGAATTTGGCAACAACCCTTTCTACTTCACCATTTTTGTCTCCTTTCCTTCTATTTTGTTGAGCCTCATTTACCTGTAACCTTGGCACAGCTAGGTCTTCCATAAATAATCCCATTTTTGCTTTTTCTTGATTTCCATATTCTTCTGCTTTATAGAAATTTTCATAAAAATTCCAAAATATTTCGTAATATCTTTACAGGAAATCTATTTATTTTTCTTGTTATATGTTCCCTAAATTTAGCAACAACCATTTCTACTTTCTGTTGCCTAATTCATTGTGCTAAATGCTTTTTGTGCTCTGGGGTTATTATCAAAAATCAGTTGCTTAACTGCAGCCTTTCTAAAGTCATGCATGTATCCAGATATTTCCTTATTTCTCTTCAGCATGTTAACCCCTCTAAATAATTCTAGCTGCTACTTAACCATATCCATTTTTTTCTTTTATTTCTACCCTGTTTTTAAACTCCACTTTTGTTTTATCCCACTCACTAGGTATAATTTCTGAAGAAATTTCCATCTTCCCTAATAACTCTTGAATAATTTTCACTACCCATTCTTTAAATTCCTCACTTGTAACAGGTAAGTAGGGAAGTGCCAGTGTCTCATTTTTATTTTATTCCCCTGCATTTTTATCGTAGCTGTTATTGGTGTACAATCTGAAATAGTTATTAGATGTGTGGTAAAGCCTTCAGTTAAATGACCATGTTTCTGTGAAATATAATTTCTGTCTAGTTATTGTACCTTGGGGAATAATATGTAAATTCTCTCTGAGTTCCTACTACTGAATTCACATCTTCCATACCAAATATTTTCATACATTTCTTCAGAAATCTACCCTCTTTTGCTATATTTCCCTTCTAGATCCCCCATATAGGTCCTCACTGTTGCAAATCAAGTTCCAGTCCCTACCTATATGTAATATTCCCTGTTGAAAGCTAGTTAATATCTCCTAAATTTTTCTTAAGCTCCGTAATAGCAGTTTTAGGTGGAATATAAATACATACCAGCATAATCCTCCTCCCTTGCCAGAAGCCTCTTACTATCACAAATCTACAATTACTGCCATTTTGTTTCCTTTTCTATCACTATTGGAGCTCCTCTAGCAATTAGTAAAATACTTTCCTTTATCCCTGATACTCTGGTGAATATTCCTCCAGAAATCCTTTCTTTATCAAATTTACATGCGCATTTCTTTCCAAGTGCGTCTCCAGCACCATTGCTGTTGTACTTCGGATTTCATAATATAATTGTAGATCAGAGTGTATGCTGTGTCTTTAAGAAGCATGTCAAGACTGTGTGTGCAAGTATAAATTCCAGACATGTGCAATCCCTAGTGCCATTTTGAAAGGGCAGCCAGAGAGTGAGCATGTATGATCGCAGTAGTTAGTTTGTATATGTTACTTAAGTTAAAGTCAGTAAACTTTTATTGTGATGTGTTTGTGCAAAATAAAGCTGCTTGAACAGAACCCACAAAGACTCTTCTATTGTGTCCAAAGTAGGAGAGCGACAGTAATTAAATGCTCTTTCCTTTTAGTGTATAATTCATGTTCCAAAATAATGTGTTTAGTATAGCCATTGTATTATTCCCACCAATTGTATGGCTTTTTAAATGGTCTGTTTTCAGCATTTTTGTTACATGCACTCCCTAATGTTTGGCAGGTTGATCTTTTATACAGTTGATGTTCATCATGTTGCACTGCTGCAGTCATTACACTTGGGTTATCCTGCCGTCAGGCGGTCCCTCAGTCGGCCTGAGTTCCAAAGTCTTGGTTCAGTGTCGGTTGCTGTTGCCTCTTCCCTGACGTAGTGCAACAGGGGTATATAAGATGCAGCCGAAGCCATTTTCTTCAGTCTTTCTTGCCGTGCGGTGTCCAAAGCAAAAGCAGTTCGCAAGTGCCGGTCGGCTGACTCCTGAGATTTTCATTCCGAATCCAGAACCAAAGTCTTCTACAAAGCTAAGTACCCGTTGGAAACTTTTCTTGCCTCAGACCGATGTCAGTAAAAGTTAATAACTGTATTTCTTGTGGGAAGCAAATACCTCATAAGGATTTCCATTCTTATTGTATCCCATGCCTAGGCCCAGACCACGACGTCACAGGTTGTCGGTTTTGTGCTAGGTTTAACAAGCGCACTATTAAACGTCGGTTTGATTTTGCCTGACATTATTTTGGCAGAAAATTCAATTACACCATGCTGTCAGAACTACCGATGACAGGAATACACAAAAAGCGCAAAGCCAAGGACAGGCATCCGAGGCCGAAAACTGATGACAAAGCCTCTTCTAGGCCAGTCACCGGTTCTCCAGTTTTCAGCGAGGCGCCTTCACAGCCCCTGCCGATTGCTTCTTTAGAACCACAGGCCACTTCTGACTCCCACGGGGAGATGGCTGGGCCTTCGGATGCACCAGATTTACAGCCTACCAAGATTAACCCTTTGGAGGGATCCGGAGTAGCTGAACAACCCGTAGCTTCAGAGGGTGTTTTCAGACCTACTCAGTTAACCATTAAATCTTCTGCTAAGTCTAAAACTCCTTTAAAAACAAAGAAACACATTCAACATTCACCAGAACAGGCCTCCATGCCTAAGAAACAAATTCTCAAAATGGTCGAAGACTTCACTCTGATCAGGGGGTCCCATCCCCCTCCTGATAAAAGGCCTAGACAGGATGCAGACTATGACTCATCTGATCAGGTATCCATCTCTTCAGATTCATCCTCAGACCTAGGATACTCTTTACCCCCTTATGAAGATTCTGATGCTGAGTAATCAATTCCTTCAGCCTCTCCGCCAGAGGACTACTCCTTTTGGGAAACCTTACATACCATGAGGGAGCATTTCCATTGGGAGGGCCAGGATTATTCAGAATCTAAGAACAGGCTCAGAGATTTCCTTTTATTACCTCAACACAGACTCCTTGCTATTCCACCAGCGTTAGATATTGTGGAGGATGTGTATACTGAATCCAGTTTGAATCCTGATTCTTTACCTCCTGCTCCAGTTAAGCCAGACAGATACTACAGAGTCCCTGACATTCACAGATTTCTTTATAAAAGCCCTGCTGCTGACCCTGAGACTATTTCTCAGGGCCCCAAAGGGGTAAAGGACTTTTCAGTAAATAATCCAGTCCCCTCTGACAGAGATTCCAGAGCATTAGACAGATGGGGAAGAAAGTATATACATCTGCAACTTTAGCAATGAGGGTCTTAAATTGCCAGTTTCACATGCTAAAATATCAGCAATATTTGATGTTTCAGTTAAAACAAAAAATGCTTCCTAACTCAGATCCTCCTAATTATAAGGAAATGCAAGGTTTATTGCATGCAGCTGAACAAGTGGGAAAACATACTTTGCAATGTGGATTTGATTCATTAGAGGCCTCCTGTATAGCAGCAGTTACAGGATCTGTCATGAGAAGACATGCTTGGTTAAAAGAACAGATGTTACCAGATCATGTTAAACCAAAATTATTGGATGCACCTGTGCAGCAGGATGTTTTATTTGGAGCTAAGGCAGAAGTGGTATTAAAGAAAATGGAGGATAAGGCAAAATCTATGCAAACGGTGAAGGATTTCTTACAGGTTCAGCCTCCTCGATTTAGCAGAAATTGGCCAACAAAGAATTGGTCCATTCCAGTTACAGACAGACCTCAAAGGGGCAGATACAGACTTCCAAGAGGTAGAGGTCAACCACAAGGTCCTTACAGGCCTCGACAATGGGGTGCATCAACCCAGAAAGAAGGGGTAGACAGGCCTCAACCTTATAAAAAACAGCCCCAATGACTTCCCACTACAGCTGCCAAGCAATTCTCTCTTGGCAGCCCCCTTGGGAGGAAAACTGGCACATTTATGTCACAATTGGCATATGATCACCAAAGGCAAATGGGTTCTCAACATTGTATCTCAAGGTTACAGGTTCCACTTTCACACTCTGCCAAGGTTAAAAGGAATGCCAATTCTGTCACCAAATCAATGGGCAGAGGCTCAAAGACAAATTACAGCACTCATGGACATGAGAGCTATTCAAAAGGTACCAACACAGGAGCAAGGACAATGATTTTACTCAAGACTCTTTCTGGTTCCCAGAAAGGACAAAGCCTGGAGGCCCATTCTGGATCTTTCTTCTCTAAACACTTACCTGGATGTTCCAAAATTCAAAATGTTGACACTACAGCAGCTTCTTCCCATGCTGGGCAAGAAAGCTTGGCTCGTAACTTTGGACCTCAATGAGGCGTACCTGCATGTCCCTATCATACAAAACTGCAGAAGATACCTCAGATTCATAGCTGGTTCAATGCACTACCAATTCTCTGCACTGCCCTTTGGCTTATCTACTGTGCCCAGGGTCTTCACAAAGTGTCTGGCACCAGTAATTGCATTCTGCAGACAGAAAGGAATTCAGATTTATCCATACCTGGATGACTGCCTGATTCAAGCAGAGAGCAAGGACATTCTTCTAAAGCATCTGGCGTTTGTTAAAAAGTTAAGTTGCCTAGGGTACACAGTAAACGAAAAGAAGTCAAAACTAGTGCCCTCACAAGAGATAAAATTCCTGGGTGCCAGCTTAAATACAACGGCCCAGATGGCTTATCTCACGCCATACAGGCAAGGACAACTGACTCAATATTTTCAATTGATGGCAACAAAGACCCAACTCCCTGCAAAAAAAATTTTGCAGGCCTTGGGTTACATGGCATCTTGCATACTACTAATTCCATATGCCAGACTGCATATGAGGAAACTACAGTGGTACCTAAAGAGTGTCTGGTCTCAACACTGTCAAAATTTGGAAACAGTAATACCACTAATTCCTTGCCTTCAACAGGAGTTTTGATGGTGGGCTCAAGCATGTCACCTCAACAAGGGACAGCCTTTCACTCAACTCACAGCCAGGCAAACACTGACAACAGATGCATCGGATTATGCCTGGGGAGCACACATGGCAGGAAAATGTATACAAGGCAAGTGGCCCGCAGAACAAAGGCATCTTCACATCAATCAAAAAGAGATGCTAGCTGTACACAATGCCCTTGTAGCTTTCAAGGACCTTCTGCATCCAGGACAACTACTACTAAAGACAGACAACACCACAGTTATGTGGTACATAAACAAGAAAGGGGGCACTCATTCTTATCCCAAGACAAGCCATGACCTTGTGGAACACACCTCTAACCTATCAAGTTCATCTGCAAGCACAATTCCTGCCAGGAGAGAAAAACACACTGGCAGATGACTTAAGCAGAAACATCATGGATCTGCACGAGTGGAAATTGCATCCACAAATATTCAGAATGATAACACAAAAATGGTGGAGCCTGGACATAGATCTGTTTGCATCACCAATGAACTGCCAGCTACAGAAATTCTGCACAAGGACTTACCACCCACAAGCATGGAAAGTGGATGCCCTCTCATTCAGCTGGAAAAACCTACAAGTATATGCTTTCCCACCACTACCTCTCCTTCCAAAGGTACTCATAAAAGCCAGGCAAGAAAAGCCAAAGATGATCCTGATTGCCCCAGACTGGCCACGCCAACATTGGTACCCAATCTTAAAGAACTTAGCACAAGGTCCACCCTGGATTTTGCCTCAAATCCCACATCTTCTGACTCAGCACAACAATCAGATACTTCACAGCCAGCTAAAGACTTTAAACCTGGCTGCATGGCAGATTCCTTAGTCAAGCAAGCAATGCCTCTTTCCAAAGCTGTTATGGATGTCATTCTGGAGGCCAGAAGGCCTAGCACCAGGAAAGCCTATTCGGATAAATGGAAGAGATTCTGTGCCTGGAACCAGGCTCACAGCCTTGACCCTCTCGTCCCAAACATTTCTCAGATATTACAATATTTAACTGAGATGCTGGACAAAGGTGTCTCCTTTTCATCCATCAAGATCCACGCCTCTGCCATCTCTGCTCATTACAACATGGACCCACCTATTTTTTCTAATCCTTTGCTAAAACAGTACCTCAGAGGGGCTAAAAACATAAGACCGCCCCGTAGAGCACCAACTCCAACTTGGGACCTCAACTTTGTGTTGGAAAAATTAACTTTACCTCCTTTTGAGCCAGCTAACTCAGCAGATTTAAAATATGTCTCTTGGAAAACTGCACTGCTCCTGGCAATAACCTCAGCACGAAGAGTTTCAGAATTACAGGCACTAATGACAGTGGAACCTTTCATCATTTTTCACCAAGACAGGGTGTCTTTAAGAACAAATCCTACTTTTATGCCAAAGGTGGTATCAAGTGTAGCTCTAAACCAAACTATTCACTTGCCAACTTTTTATTCAAACCTATAGAATAAAGGGGAGAGACTTCTGCATTCTTTGGACATACACAGGCAGTTACGCTTCTACTTGGACAAAACCAAAGCTTTCAGAAAAACTGAGCAATTGTTTGTAGCATATGCCGCAGGAGCACAGGGAAAAGCCATTTCAAAACAGACCATTTCTAAATGGATAGGACACTGTATACATTTCTGCTATACACACCATGGGAAAACTGTACCTAACAGCATTAGGTCTCATTCCACCAGGGCAACAGCCACTTCAGCTGCCTACCTCAGAGGAGTACATACCAAGGACATTTTGGAAGCAGCAACTTGGAGTTCTGTACATACCTTCGCCAAGCATTACCATCTGCCTCTTTACTCTAAATCCAGAGCTGGCTTTGCCACTGCAGTCCTGCAGGGCCTTATAGCCACCCCTAATGCCTAATAGAACCAGCCACCCTACCTCAGCTTTGGGATTCTACCCAAGTGTAATGACTGCAGCAGTGTAACATGATGAACTTAGTACAGTTTTGTACCTACCATAAATGTAGATGTTCGAGTGTATACACTGCTGCAGTCCAGGTTACCCTCCCTCCTTCCCCTCTTACTTGCTGATACGTACCTAAATCTTCTACCCTTTACTAGCTATGGGGAGTATTTGCTGGTAACTGAAAGTTTTTGATTGATTTTCATATGTACGTTTTACTAGCAATTTGCATTGCCTACCTTTGAGGGGGCACCTGACATCTAGGGCAAGGAAAACTGAAGAAAATGGCATCGGCTGCATCTTATATACCCTTGGTGCACTGACGTCAGGGAAGTAGCGACAGCAACTGACGCCGGACCAAAACTTTGGAACTCAGGCCGACTGAGGGACCACCTGACGGCAGGATAACCCAAGTGTAATGACTGCAGCAGTGTATACACTCGAACATCTACATTTATGGTAGGTACAAAACTGTACCTTTTTTGCCATCTCCATTTGAATTCTGTCACATTTTGCAAGACTTTTTGTTGTAATGAAAACCCTCAAAAAAACAGATGCGCTCACAGAACACCCCCATAGCCTATTATCTCAAAAGAAATGCACAAAACTATATACTTCAAATAATGAAATTTACCCCTCCTGATTGGAACAGTTGTTCCAAACTAACAACTGAACACACAAGAGAAACACAAATTAAAATTGTTATCCATGCTAAGGCACGTGTTACAGCCAGTGCTTCTCCTTACATTAATTGTTGCCTGTTCTTGTCTTACGTTTATTCCTCTCCAGATGTGAAAAAAAATGTGTTTTTAGAAAATACTAACCTTTAGCCTTGAGAAAAAGTGCAGAGGCTATCTTTAAATAAAACTAAATTATACACTGTTTCAGTAAACACATTAAAGTAGTTATCATAAAAGCTACTATCTCTTATTCACTTCCAATAATTTCAAACTACTTTTTTAACAAACTGCTTGCCCTTGTATTTTTTTATTTTTTTTTTGTTTCTCTCAGTAAACAATGTCCAGACCTCTCGATTTATTGTCTTCACCTTTAGTCAGCTTTTTTCCGCGGACACATAAGATCAAAATGCATAGCTGCCCTCAGCTTTTGATTTCTGAACTGGCATTAAACAGGTCTATATCAGATCATTGAAAACTTACTTCATTGAATCTGTATTCCTTGACCCAGCATTTCTGCAAAGGTCCACATCTTTACCAGGGCAAGGAAGCACATGGTCAGCACCATGACTTTGCCCTTTTCCCCACCGTAGTATGATCTTGGAGTTGGTATATATAGTTGGGGGGATGTAGGGGTGCAGCCCCCCACTTGGGTGGGTTTGATATAGTGCAGTGTATGTTGTTGGCTAAGTGTTTCCTTTCCCTGGTAAAGATGTAGATGTTTGCAGAAATGCCATTTGATTTATTGGGTTGAGGAATTCAGATTAGGTGCAGTCAGTTTTCGTTATTGTGATATAGACCCCATTGAACATTTATTTGATTAAAGAAAGTTATTCATTATTCTCTGGTGTCAGTTTTTTAAATCCCACTTGCATTCACCAAAAATTGTCATTCAATTAAGCCAAGGGCATTAATCAAGACATTTACCTGTGTAAAAGTAAAGGATCCATTTCATTTCTACAAACATTATAATCCATGTACTTTTGCACAACATCTCCAATCCCAACAATGTAAGATTAAAACATATTGACTTAAATGTGCTTTTGTCCAGCCTTTCTTGTCTTCTTGCATTGTAATGCCTACATTTCTTAAAACTAAAAATGACAGAAGAAAATAAAGTTTACTATATGACATGCAATTTATATTATAAAATGTTTTGTACAAATTCTGTTAAAAACAAAATTTGTTGTACTTGGTGAATTTTCCCTCCTTCTCCCTCCTTTTCCCTTTTAGTATCCTTCCAGACATTAATGACATGAAGCTGGGTATATCCCTGTCAGTCCCACAACAAATTTAACAAAGCCAACAAAAATTCAGTCTTTTTCATCTTTTTCTTGTAAAGCCCTATTTCACAAATGTGATCGATATTTTATAGTCTTACATTTATTCACTATTTTCAGTGTTGCTGGTCTTCTTTCTATTCATCTCCATCTCCCAACCACAGACTCTGTTCAAGTTCAAGGTACTCCAAGTTCATCTAGTCAGCTCCTATACTTTTTTCTGTCTTAAAAGTAGTTTCCTTTGGAACATTGGAAAAGATTTCAATGGTAGTCTCTCTGTGAGCAGTACCATTAGAAGAATGAGAAGCAGAGTCCCCTTCTGTTTGGCTCACCCCTTGTACAAATTTTGTATTTCCTCCTCAACCTCTACTGCACCAAAATGACTTTGGTCCTCTAGGAAAAAAATATTCTGAAGACATCTGAATACAGCAGCTTGAATCTCACACCTGCCTCCCAATATTCCTTGACTGCTGGAATAAATTTGCCTCTCTTCTGCTATATGTACAATGAATAATAATTTTCCACAAACACTCTACTGTCTCCAAGTTTTAATACTTTGCCCTTCTGCCACTGGTTTGTAAACTCTTTCTGCAGATGTGATTGCATCTTTACTAATACGGGTCTTGGCTGATATCTTATGGCCATGCTTGGAGCATACACACAATGTTCCATTTCATTTAACAAATCCTACTGTGGATTACCAGTCTGCTTACTTAATTTGTGCTTTCATAAAATTAATAGTCTGTTCCTTCCAGTTTCTCTGATACAGTAGAAAATCTCAGGTTTTCTCAGTGTACACTGCCCTCTTTTATCATTTTTGAAATAACTCTTCTTGAGCAACCTCATACTTGGCCAACCTTCTTGTACTGGAGCTGGAGCTTGAACTGCTCTTTACTAAACAGCTGCAGGATACTTCCCAGATAGTGTTTTTTCTTCACCTTTTTTGGTTGATTTTCTTTCAGGTTCTGTAAATTTCTTTGCTGGTGTAAAGGCAGTGTACGTACTAACCAGTAGCTAAATTTTACTCAGGCTGACGATATTACTGGCTGCTGTTTCTCAGTTTCTGTTTTCACACTGGGAGAGCTGAAGTTAAGCTGTTGATAAGTATGCAGCCATTTGGGAAGTCCCCAGGATGGGAAAATTATTGATAAGTATAGAAAAAAATGCACGCTTCTACAATTTTGATTTTCAAACTTTTGAATTATCAGGCTTACATGTTAAAGTTTATTCTAACTGTGAAAGTATGAGGAATGTTTTGTGTGCATTTTCTTCTTCTGAGGAAACTCTGCTTTAAATAATTTAGTTTCTTCCATTTTTACAAGTAACAACTCATTTTTTACAGTGTGTATGACTCAGCTGATATTCTGCCAGGACTGGGGCCACTGGTGCTCTTTTGAGGCATCTGTTTGTGCTCTTATGAGTCTCAGAGATGATGTTGAAAATGAGTTTATAAACTCTATTTAAGATAGAGATTTAGCTTTTGGTTCCTGTGCTGCAGAGGTTATCAAAGTGTGATGAAAGGGGTAAGCTGATAAGGGGAAAGATTTATCAGCCATCCTTTTCTCAAATTTCTAAGGGATTCTGTAGCCCCTCGTCCAATTTGGACAGAAAACAAAATGAACAGGCCTCAACAACATGCTGTTAAACCATAAACAAATGTTTAAGAGGAAATGGCTGGGGGTGGGGCTAAAAGAATTCAGGAACCTCCCAAAAACCAAGAATAGTCCAATAAGTCAAAGTGACTGTTTAAGGGACCTTGTTCCCCTCCCCCCCAATCTACCCTGGCAGTCCCTTTTCCCATCCAGAAAGTCTGAATCTCCACTTTTCTTTTTGGCAACAGATAGCACTAGACAAATGGGTTCTGAAGATCATTTATCAAGGCTATGGATGGCAGTGGGAGGAAATCCCTCCTTTCCAGGGGTTAATTCCTCATCCACCTACCAGACTCCTTAATCAACCACTGTCCTTCAGCACGTGATGTCTCAGGGAGTGATGGAGCCAGTTCCTTCTTACAAGGCTGATAAGGGTTTTTATTCAAAGATGTTTTAGTGCCAAAGAAAGAAGATGCTTGGGAACCAGTTCTGGATCGATCTTTCCCAAACCTGTTTGTGGTAGGACCAAGTTCAAAATGCTGTTACTTCACAATCTGTTACCTGTGATTCCTCATTTAAGATGTTCATCATATTGATCATGGCTGCATTAACATTAGCTATATGGGTTACAGCCAGCCAGCCAGCTTCCAAAGATTCAGGGTACTTTCTACATGCCCAAGCTGTCAGGCAGCTGGAGCTTAACTAACTAAAAGACAAGTTCAGGCACAAAGCCCTTCAGAACTCTACAGGGGCTGATGAGTACACACCTTGAGCTTTTGAGGATCAACAGTCATCTTGTGCTTTCCTTTGCTTGGCAGATAAGTTCTCTTTGGGGAAAACCCCTTCCGTTTTCTTAATTTTGCTGATGTTTTATTACTTTCTTCTACAGGAAAGTTATTTTAAACCTAGGAGTGCTGTGTTTTACTGGACTGCTTTGAGACTGCAATGTACTTTTAAGTGGAGTGCTTGTTTTTTCTGTCAGTGTAAATGTGGTATAAGGTAACTGAAAACTTTTTTTCTTTGGAGAAATTTTGTTTATTTTATTTTTGAGGGTCTGGAGTAGTGCTTTAAAGTGCTTTTTATTGTGCTTTCTTTGAAAAAAGGAAAAAGAAAAACATGTGTGGCCTGGTAGAGTTTACCAGCAATTGCAGCTAGTCTTCCTCAGGAACGATGCACCATTTGTGGCTTGACTATGGAACAGATTACTGGTCCCATGGTTGGTCCTCTTTCCAGCTACAAAAAGAAACAATTAAGCAAATGGCTTTTGCCAAGTGATTTGCCAAAGCCACAGGTGGGTAAATCTTGCTGTAGCTATTTACAGTACCCCATTTTTTTTTTGATCCAGGGAATCTCTAAGATTGTCAGCCCTCCTTTTTCAAACTTTCCAAGGGATGTTTTATCTCTTCAACCAGTTTCAGCAATAAAATACAAAATAAAATTAAATTAAAAAAAAAACAGAATAAGTAGCCTTAACAACATATAAATAAACAGATGTTTAAGAAGAATTGGAAAAGAGGTTCCAAACAGAAATCTCAAACCTCCTTAAAACCAGTAAAGGTCCAACAAGTCTGACTATTCAAGAGACCTTGTGAACTCTTCCCACCTGGGCACTTTTTTTCTTCCAAAAAATCTGAATCTCCATTGTTTTCTCTTTGGCAACAGATAGTTTCAATCAAATGGATTCTGAAAATAATTCATCAAGGTTACATATTGCAGTGGGAGGAAATTTGTCTTTTTCATGGCGTCATTCCTCATCTACCAGATCAGACTTTCTTGTCTCCACTGATTCTTCATCACATGCTGTCCCACGGAGTGATAAAACCAGTTGGAGACCAGTTCTTAATTGTTCTTTCCTAAATCTGTTTGTGATGGTGCCCGTATTCTAAATAATGTCACTTCACAATCTGTTACCTCTTCTTCTTCTTTCAAGTTTTCTGGCAACACTAGACTTAAATGATGCTTATCACATCCCTGTTCATCCAGACTTCAGATATTTCTTCACATTTGTGTGTCTGGATTCCACTATCAGTTCTCTCCCTTACCCTTTGGACTGTCCACTGCACCAAGAGTGATCACAGTGTGTCTAGGTCCAGTTATAGTTCGTTGCAGGCTGCAGGGTATCCATGTTTTTCCATATTTAGACAAACTTCTTGTCTTTTCAGAGTCTTTTACAAAATGTCAGGAATCTCTTTATGGATAGAGATCTCTTACACAAGCTGGCATTCCAAGTCAATGCTAGGATGTTAACTAGATATCTCAGTTCAGAGGGAATTTCTTAAAAAGTAGAACTTTATCCAGATCTGTTTATAAGGTTTTCCACTCAGACTTCCATAACTGTGAGGGAAAATCTCAAAGTTTTGGGTCTCATTGCATGTATGATTCTCATGACACCCCTGCCAAGACTTCACATGGGACAGATACAGTGGTATCTGAAATCATGTTAGCACTAGCATCAACACCCTTTATCTTTTCAAATCCCAGTGCTGGGGTTTGTTGGAAGAGAAATATTTTAGTGGAGACAATAGATATCATAAAATCCAGGTCTCCCTTCTCCCTCACTGCTCCAAATCCATCTGTCCGTCACCACAGACACTTTGGACTTTCCCTGGAGAGCAGTTTCAGGAGGGATAAAAGTGCAAGGAGTGTGGGACATCAAGGACAGATGCAAGCACATAAGTATCAAGGAGATGCTTGTCCTGATCAATACACTCACCTCTCTGAACAATCTTTGATCCCTGGGACCTCTTTATGTGGTTACAGACAATACCACAGTCATGTGGTACATCAGCAAGCAAGAAGTTACCTGGTTATAGCCACTTTGCAGACTATCCATGTTAACTTGGGATATAGCTTCACAGCACAGTCTCACTCTACAGGCATCCTACATTCCATCAGAGCAAAACTGTGTGGCAGATAAGCTGAGCAGGACCAGGGCAGACCCTCACAAATGGCAATTAGATCAGGGAGTCTTCCTAGATTTGATCCAGCTATGGAGAGACCTGTTTGCCTACTGTCTAAGCAATCAACTGTCAAGATTCTATTCCAGAACTCCATGCAAGAAGGCATGGAAGACCGATACCTTTTCTTTCCCTTGGACAGAAATTTTCCTGTATACTTTTCTACCATTTCCATTAATATCCAGGGTACGTCTGAAGATTCAGAAGGATTAATACAAGATCATTCTGGTGACTTCATTTTAGCCCAGACAACCGTGGTTCTCCCTTCTTTTGGAAATGCCTGGGGCACTTACCTTAAACTTCCTCACAGTCTGATGTTGGGGTGTTCTTGTGAGAGTAGATCAAAAGTCTTTAATTGACTGCCTGAATGATAGGGTCTTAATTCCTTTTAAGCACCTATTTACTGAGGACATGTAGCGCAGGCAAGGAAGCCTGCTACTAGAAAGTCCTATATTAGCAAATAGAAAATGTTTTCTAGTTGGTGCCAGCAACATAACCAGCATTCATTCAGGGCTAGTTGTGCTCTGGCTGTGCGATATTTGTATGAGTTACTATCATATGGCCTTTCTTATTCCTTTGTCAGTGTTAATTTATTGGCTATTTCAGCATGTCTACTCATGGATCCTCAAAAGGTCCTTGAAATGGGTTTTGCGTAGAAGCCTTAACAAAAAAAAAATAATAATAAAAATAAAAAAAATTGCTCTGAGCACTGCTGAAGAGTATCTGAATTGCAAGCTCTTGCGGTGAGACAGCCCAGTCTCTTTTTCACAAGAGACAGGCTTTGAGAACTAATCATTCTTTTCTGCCTGAAATGGTATCCAAGTTTACTTTGACTAACTGGCAATCTTTCCATTTCCTTTCTTGAACCTAAAAATGATGAAGAAAGGATACTCCATACCTTGGATGTCCACAGGCAACTCGAGTCCTATTTTTTTTTTCAAAGAATTTTATTAAATAATTATTAAAATGAACAAATATTTCCATGAAATTATAGCATTTTTTCTTTAAAGTTAAAAAAACAAGAAAATAAAAAAAACCCTTCTAATATATAAACCACTGTAACTAAACTATGTACAGAGACGTTCATCATGCAAAAAAATTTTTCTTAATGTAGCTGTAGGATTAATAAAAATCATCTGTTTACATAAATTAATAAACTATTTTTCTAGAAGTTCATAGACGATAGTCCATGAATTATATAATGTAGTATTCCTAGATTATCTAGATTTAATAGTTAACATTTCCAAATTACACGTTTCAAGGAGTATATTTTTAAATTCCAAAAATGTAGGTGCTGTACTAGATTTCCAATTCTTAGTGATTGTTTTTCTAGCTATAGATAGTATAGACCAAACCAAAGGGTACTTATTCTCTTTTACACAACCAGGAACAGGAGTATTAAATAAAACAAGTGATTTAGATATAAAGAAATTATCAGTAAAAATTGTTTGCAACAAATTATTGATATCATCCCCAAATTTCTTAAATATATGCAGTTATAAAACATATGAGACCAGTCAGCATTCAATTCAATATTACATCTCCAACATGTTATATTCTTTTTAGAAAATATATTATGAGGAGTGATAAATTATCTATTAAAAAATCTCCATGTGAATAATTTCCATTTTAAAGAAGAAGTAGTCATACTTGCTGATTGTAAAATATTCAATTTGTCTTTCTCAGAAGGGGGGTTATTATTAATTAAAGAAAATTATTTCCAATAATTATCTGAATGTGTATCTAAATGACATTTAATTGCCCTATAAATGTTTGATAACTTATTAGCAGGAGATTTATGCAAAACTGATAAAATCATATATTGTATTAGCTTGGGAATTTTTTTAGTAATTATAGGAGACATAGAATCCAATTTATTTAATACATATTGTCTAGCTTCTTGAAGCTCTAACCATAAACAAGTATCAAGTGTATACTCTTCCAAGAGTAAACTATTGGATTTTATCTCATTATTTATCATCATTTGGTGCCAAAATATTAAATGCTTTTGCTGAAATATAGACATTTTTGTATAATCTGAAGGGAAAATAGAACTGTGTGTGTAGGCTATAGGGAAGAGTAAAAAAAGCTAATCCTTATAGATATATTTAAATATATATTTTTTAAATGATTTTAAGATAAAAACTATATACTTAGAGTTAAAACTCAGAGAGGAAAATTCAGAAATATAATCTTTTAACCTCCCAATAAATGGATTATTAATTATATTTAGCTTATAGGAACTGTTTATATATTTGGTATTTTGTGACAATACCTCTATAAACTCTTTCCACTTAGCAGTGTATTCCGTATCAATGAGATGAGAGATTGTATTGAATACTGTTGAAATTGAATACATTTCTAAATTTGGTAAGGCTATACCCCCATTATTCCAATTATACATATGGTATGTTAATGCAATCCTTGGCTTATTTGGTAACAACAAAAATTTCTGAAGCATTGAATTACATTTTTTAATTATTTGGTAAGAAGGCGGTATAGATAAAGATTGAATTATATATAAGATTTTGGGGAGAAGGATCATCTTTATTATTAAAAGTTTATCATCCATAGAAAAGGGTAATTTGTTCCATTTATTTATTAATTTTTCTATCTGTAATAGACTTTTATTTTAATTTATTTGAATGGTATCTTTAATATTGTTGGTAATAATTATGCCTAAATATGCTATTTGTTGAGACTGAGCTATATATTCATTATATTCATCAGGTATATTGTATTTTTTTGAACCTGTTAAAAGAATTTGTGTTTTATTATTATTAAAAGTAAGGCCAGAATTTTTTTGAAAATATTCAATGTTTTTAAAAAGCTTTTGTATAGATTCCCTTCTACTCCCAGGAGTAATCAATATGTCATCTGCAAACATTTGTATTGTAGATGATATAGTGGGGTTTAATTTGTATCCTTCAGTATCTGTATCATGCCTTATTAAATTTGCCCATGGTTCCATAACTAATGAAAATAAAAGAGAGGATAAAGGACACCCTTGCTTAGTACCTTTTACTATTGGTATATTTTGAGATATACTAGTACCAATTTTAACATAAGCTTGGCTACCTTCATATAACAGACTGTTAAGATTGATAAAATTATTGAAGAAATTTAATTCCTTTAATAAAGTGAACAGATATTCCCATGTAACTGAGTCGAAAGCACAATTTATATCTAAATTAACTAGGGTTAATTTTGTTTTAAGTTTTTTCACCGAATCAATTAAAGTTAATATTCTTTTAATGTTATCATATGAAGTTCTCTTTATTATAAACCCTGTTTGATCACTATCAACTAATTTGGGTAAAAGTGTTTTAAGCCTTTCTGCATAAAAGGGCATAAATATTTTGTAATCAGTGTTTAATTGGGAGATGGGTCTATAGGAGGTACACTTAGAGGGATCTTTGTTAGATTTTAAAATAGGAGAAATAGAAGTGTATTTCCAAGAAGGTGGAATTATGTTTTTGTCCTGAACAAGATTAAATATTTTATAAAGCAATTTTAGAGCATTTATAGGTAGTAATTTGTAAATTTCAGGAATGATGCCGTCATTACCTGGTGCTTTATTTTGCTTTAATTTGAAGTTCTTTGAAAGGTATTTGTTTATCAATAGAACTCCTTTGTTCTTCTGAAAGTCTTGTTTTAGTGCATTTATTAATAAATGTTTTTTATTTCCTCTTTAGAGTTAATTTCAGTAGTTGTTTGGTTGTTTATAAAAAACTCTCTAAATTCAGTTAATATATTATGAATTTCCGATACCATTTTTCCTTTTTTAGGGGAGAGTATTTCATTAATATGATTAAATCTATTTAATCTTTTCATATTATTAGCAAGAATTTTTAAGGATTTAGGGTTAGAAGAGAAATTTATAAACTTGAATTTTTCTATATTGATCATAGTTTTATGTTTTAATATTTCTAGATGTTTATTTGACATTTTTATTTCTTTTCTTTTATCTGATATATCTTTATCACCCATATTACTAAGTTTTAAATTGTCTAATTTACATTGTATATCTTGCAGCTCTTTATCCCAAGCTTTCTTTTTTGTTGTACCAATTCAATATCCTATCATATAGATAAGTTTTAGGGCATCCCATATGTAAATTTCTGATATATCATTAGTATTGTTAAGTTCTAAAAAATGCTGTACTTCTGTAGAAATGAAATCATTAAAATCTTTTAATTTTGTGATATAAGCTGGGATCCTTTTTATATGAATATTAAAATTTGGATTGACTACCACTTAAAAATTATAGAATTATGATCTGATAAAGGACATTAAATCACTGCTGATTTGTTTAAGAAATCTGTTAAATTATTAGAAATAAAAACTCTATCTGTCCTCGAGTATGAGTTATGTCTATGAGAAAAAAAGGTGTAAAACAAAGTAGTATCTGCAAAATCATTTATATCTTTCAAAAAAAAGTATCTGAAAAGTCTTTTAATAATTTAGATTATGCAGATATTCTTCTCTTTCCATTAGTACTAGAGTCTTTGTAATCTAGAATACAATTGAAATCTCCTGCCATAATAATGTTCCCTTTAGAGAATAGTACAATTTGATCTAGATGTTGTTTCACTGTGTTTATCCGTGGGATCTAATATATGTTAATCAATGTGAACATTTTACTGTTTATTTCTATGGTGACTGCACTAACATTCCTTTGTTATCCTTATATGTATCTATTATTTTAGGAAAATGCATTATGCTGTTCCATAGGATAGCTACTCCTCTCTTTTTCTTAGTATGTTCAGAACTTACTAAAATCTTATATGTTTTAGATTCAAGTCTGAATATATCCTCTGTTATTAAGCGAGTTTCTTGTAAAAATACTAACTGGAATTTATGTAACTTAAGATATCTAGTTAAATTCCTCCTTTTATTAGGATTATTTAAACCATTAATGTTAACTGATATACATTTTAATGTAATTGAAAATTAAATGATGTAAATATAAATATACTGATCTAAGAAATACACAAGAATATATCTAATATGAATGCTATTATGATCATTAGAAGAAACATAGTGTAAGATTATCATATTCTTAAAATTAAGGTTGTTTCCTACTAAATAAGATATGAACGTTTAAAAAGTTATTAGAAAATATTTATAAGATAAACATGAAACAAAATAACCAACCCGAACCCCTCTGGAGTTTAAAACTCCTAACTCGAATGACATCAGTCACGCGAATAGACCTCCTATCAAAAGCAGCATCCAATCAGCACCTGCCTAAATGTCTATAGTCATAACTATAAAAATAAAGCTTCTCATCAATATCATAAACAATTTTTTGTATGAACCAAATATATAGATATATTGTTGTGTCAGTTAGTAAATTGATGACAGCTACATCTTAGGAATAAAGTACAGAAATGTTCTTACATTAGTTAGGTTATTAAGAACTACTATGATCTATTAGTTCACTTTTCTGTTTTAAAGTAATCACATTTGATGTTGTTGTTGTGTCTTTCGGCTTATCCCGGTTAGGGATCGCCACAGCGGAACTCCGGTCCGCTAATTTTGGTAGTGGATTTTTCCATGCTGAGTTACCAGCCCTGACGCACAACCTTCAACAAAGGCATGCCCATTCATGCATACCTCCACACACAAGACACTCTAGCTGAGAATCGAACAGGACAACATCTTGCTGTGAGGCGACAACGCTACCGCAGCACCACTACCTCGGGAAAGTAATCACATTTGATGAGAGCCTTAAAAAGAGACTATGGCATTCTTTTATTACCGAAATATGGCAAATAAAGGCTGAAGTGTGATATATAGTACTGCCATAGGTGATCAGCTAAATGGAACATAGTTGTAAATGAATCACCTAAGGGCCTTCAATAACCACTAACATTGGTAGCTAATAAATAAGATGCTAATAAAAGTGATTTTGCTAACAATCAACTAACATACTGATTGTTCTGAAAGAAATGAACATTGCATTTCTTTGCCAGAAACCAAATATAGTGATTACTCATTAAGAAGTAAAACCAACAACAACATCCTGCTAGGTTTCTTATAGCCAAACATCCCTGTGTAGTCTCTCATAGAAGAGTGACTAATAAACCTTAAAAGTCTGATCTTCCGTTCATTGCATTAATTTGAGTTACCTCAAAGGGTCCATCACCCTACTGGAAACTAGTGAAAAGGTCATATTAGTTCAAAGAAGCAAGGTGCTTAAATAGCTCCTGTATACTATATAAAAGCCTTATTTAAATATAATGAGCTTTTTATTATTCGATTATAGCTTATACTATTTTTGAATTTTGAAAAGCTATTTCATTAACAAAACAAAAGATGAAAATTTCTCATTTTCTAATGATAAACAGATCTATTTTTAATGCACCTGTCCTTGCAATATTATTGCTGCCCATGTGGTACATCCCTGTCAGCCTATTACACAAATGCATTCATAAAATAACTGAGATAACCTATTATATACATCTATACATTTAACATTTTGTTAAATGCTTCATGAATATTTTCTCAGCAAGTCAATAGTTATAAAAAAAATGTACATGTAACATAAGTATATAAACAGCTTGTAGCATTATTAAATCTTCCAAAAATGCACAAATCACAACTAGTATTTCTCATCAAGATATCGGCACCCTTGTCATACATAAAGCAAATATTTTATGAGAATACTATTTGTATATAAATACATAAGGCTCAAGAATACCTATGATGATCAGAAAAATTATTTAGGCTACATGCGTAGTGTAATCCCTATTTATTTAAGAGATTATTGCATATAATGTCTTACAATAAGTTGAAAGTAGTAATCTAGTTATACCTTCTTTCTGTATGCTGTATGAGGAAACAAATTTGATTCAGTAGCTTCCCGGTGGGGATCAGAAGATCAATTTACTTCCGACGCCTTCATGATGACGTTTTAAGAAAGCTCCGAGCTTTCCAGCTGCAATGGATACCACAATCTTGAGCTCATCATGAAGATAAAGCTTTCAAAGTTCCGGCGGGATATAGTAAGTAAAACATTACTTAACTACATATAAGGCAATGTCTCGAGACTCCCTGTTTACCGAGAGAGATGAGAAAAAAAAAAAACTCGCATATACAACAGGAAGTAATGACAGCTATCAAGCAAAGCTTCACCACACTGTCAGCCAGACTCTCCGGTTAATCTCCGACCAAAGCATACAGGTACCAAAACATACAACTAACACAAACAACACCACACATGTCTCTACAGTGCTAGAGCACCAAACCAGAGCCTCCAAATAAACACACCAACAACTCGGAAATGGCAGCAAAACCTTGCCATTACTCCAGCCACACTGCCACTCACATCCTTGGTCAGAAGTACCATCACTAGCACAGCAATTCTGCAACTGTACATCAGGCCATCATACAAGATTCCTTTATCAAACAGTTAACCATAAATCAACTAAAATACAAATACAGCAAGTATAAGTAAATAAAAGTTTTCCAACTATATAAGAACCAAAATCAAGATAAAGAAATATGCCCCATAATGATAAGCACCACTACAAGACATCTGGAATCATAGATATCCGAGACAGGAGAATCACTGCATCCATGGGAATCAAACCAATAAACACTAAGATAATTAATCTTAAACAAATAGTACAAATGAAAAAATAAATCCCAACAAACGACTATTCTACAAAACAAAATAGACAACTATTTAGTTAACCAATTTACATTATATTAAATATAATACCAAAAGCTCGCCTGAATGTCCGGTTTCATTTCCCCAACTGAGTGAATCAAGTGCAAATATGTACTTGTTATGATTCATCTTTTGATTATTTTTTTTAGGGTCAAATGTTTTCCAAGTGTTGTTCTCAGCATTTCTTTTAAGACTAGAACTGGCCCACTCCATTTCATCTACTTTTTCCAGTATGTTATTAGATTTTATATAAGTTATTGCATTGTCTAGGTCATCAAAAATTTTAAAACCATCTTGATAAAATATTTTAAGTCTTGCAGGAAAAAGCAAATGGGTTTTTATTTTATTCTTTTTAGTTCTCTGACTAAAGGCAAGAAAATTTTTCTTTTTGATAATACTGAAGAAGAATAGTCATTATCAAAGCGTATAATATTGTCCTTCAGTTTGATTGGGGATTTTGCCCACGCAGTCTTTACTACCATTTCCTTATCATGGGCTGGTAGGAACTTTACAATAACAGATTTAGTATAATTACTCTTGGTGTTTTTAGATGTCACCATTGATCTATGGGCTCTTTCAAAACCGTATGAAAGAGGCTCTGGCAGTTCAAGTACTTCAGCCAACCAGGAAGATAAAAATGTTTCCATATTATTTCCCTCTATGTTATCCGGTAAGCCAAAAATTCTCACATTATTCCTATGGGACCTGTTCTCAAGGTCATCAACCTTTGAAGAAGAGAATTTTGCTTTAACAGGAACTCAACATTATGTTCACTCTCCTGAATTCTGTTATCCATATCACTTAATGCAGTTTCCATTCCTGAAATATGCTTCCTTTGTTGCAATAAATCTTCATGTAGAATGTCCATCTGGTGAGAACACTTATCTTTGAAATTGTCAGTTTTTATATCCATTTTGTCTATTTTGACATTTAGTTCTTGAATAGTAGTTAGTAATGACTGTAATTCTTTTTTGATAGTTGTCTCTTGATGAGAAGATTTAGTGAAGCTCATCCTGTTCTTTTATTGTAGTACTTCCAAGTGTAACTTTGACAGGAAAACTTAAAATCTACTTGAAATTTTTTATATACTACCCTAATATATATTTTAAAGAATAGATTAAAATAAAAAAATATTATTAGGGAAGTTTATATCAATATTTCCTGTCAATAAAGTTCTGTAAAGGCAGAGCTGATGAGAAAAGCTGCTATTCTGTGCTCATCTTGGCCACTCCCCCTCAGTCATAAATCTTTTTGAAAGGCACTGTCAGCTGTTTTCTCACTTCAGCACTTACATAAACACTTATTTTAAGAAATGTAAAATACATTTTCCTGTTTCCTTTTTCATTAGGCTTCATGCTTGGCAGTCATCTAGTTGTTACCACTACTGCCTAGTCACTCCCTATCACCAGGGCAAGAACTGTTTGAGGTGTGACCATTATCCAGGCAACCATGGGGTATCTTTCTATTTTGGCAAACCCCCTCCCCAGCTGGCTGACATTACATCTTACTACCTCCTTGTCCTGGTCCCAGGGCTGCCAGCATTATAGCAGACAGAAGCACTCCCTGTTCCAAGATAGGTAAATTGGTGCCCCTTCCTCCTTTCCCTGGCTCAGTTTGGCTCAATTGCTGACTGATCTCTGGTTATCTAGGTCATATTCAGGGCTTCATCAATCTGTGACACAGAGCTGGGCATAAAAATACTTTTTCCAAAATCTTCAAAACATAATGCTATGTTTTAATTAGTTACATTTTTACATATATTTTCTCAGTTTCAGTCTGAAATAAACTTCAGAGACTCAGGTCCCCTCACAAATTTTACATTTACACCACTAACTTTTATATATGAAACAAAGTTCAAAATACTAAGTATTTCATTCAAAGATCACAATTTGTATTGCATACATAAATCCAAAAAGCAATTCAAACTTTCCAATATCTGCCTAGATACCAGACTCTCTGTAGCATTAATAGAATTTCCACAGACTCCATACTTGCTTTCAGTTTCCTTGCCTCCAGTACTATCACACAAAAATAATTTATACAGTCATTTCATTTATTTATTACCCAAGTAAGCCCAATAGACTCATGGGGCAACCTGTGAGTACTTCTGATTAAGTAACTTGCTTACAGTTACACAACAGCCAAATGGAGGTGGAAGAATTCAAACATTGTAACTTGGACTACAGGAAACAGCTCATTTATAGTTCAGTTATAATCCTCTGCACAAAATGTCTAACCTTCCATTCCTCCTTTCATCAGTACTTACTAACTGATTACTTGCTTGATGCTTTTAGCTATGTATACACTGAAAGCAATGAAGGATAATGTCTGAATATAGCTAATCCATGCTGCTTCTTGTGTATAACCAAAATATTCAGTCATTAGGATTGTGTCTCTCCACCCATCGTTCTAGCCATCAGTGCATCCATCAATCCATCTAAAGCCCATTTTTCCCATTGTTGACACAGGACTGGAGCATCACATCCACACTGATAATTATCTATAGAGCCAACGTTCACACTGGTAGGTGACTAGCCCTCTGAAGTAATATTTCTCCAGTCCTGCTGATTATTTCATAATATTTATGTTCTAAGTTTGTTTCTATCTGTCTTTCTATCTGTCTGTCTATCTATCTATCTATCTATCTATCTATCTATCTATCTATCTATCTATCTACTGGTTAGCAAGGCTGATCCAAAGATCTTTTTCAGGCATGTCCTTGGAAGTGAGGTAACAGAATGAATAAGCAGAGTACATTAAATAACATATGCACAGTAGTTATAAGCAGATTAACATTTTTAGAAATGCCACAGTCATCTTTTAGAATAAGAAGGTCAAATATATAAGTTATATATATTTAAGCATGTACATGGAAATTAATCAACAAATGTATTAATCAAGAGTTGTGTACAGCAATGATAAGTCCCAGGAGTGAACAGTAAAGAGTTTAAAGGACAGTGAATGGCATAAAAATGGCTATGTTTTAGCCATTGTCATGGAAACATGTACATTTAGATTCACTGTGGAGGTGGTCTTTAAGTTCATAGGTTTATAGGTTCTTACAAAGCTCATGACCAACAGAGACCACCAAGAAGCTCAGGCACATCACTCAGTACTAGTAGGAAACTACTTCTTTCCTAAAAGACTGCAGAATGGTTTGTGCTTAATTTCTACAGAGAGGACACTGAAATCATAAGGGCTAAAAATAATTAACTGTGTTTTAACTCCGTACTCTGCATAATTTCCATCAAAATAGCTGAAATTAATCACTCTCACATCACTTTCTCTGAGTAAGAGTGAGACATAAAAAATCAGAAAAATACAAAGGACATAAATGTCAGCTTTTCCGTATTTTATATTGAGATTGTTAAAATACACACACATGGATTTAATCATTTAATTACTACAATATTTAAAAAGCGATCAGAGCAGATCCAAAAAATTAAGATGTTATCTTAAACAGTGTCCCCAAACCAGGTATTAACCAAACAGGACAGAATTAGAATTACTCTGCATCTTTAGTTGAAACAGGTGCTGTTAAATCAAAACTTGCAGCTAACATGTGAAGAGAGTCCTGATTTAGCCATCCTCGTAAGAAATATCTGTACCAACACACATCCATAATGGTATCAAGGCCTCTTCTAATCAAGCTATCTTTCTCACCCCCTTATATACCATTTTAGGCTGAGCTGGTACTCTTATTACATGAGATGACCATGTCTGAGATGCGTCTATATCACGTTATCGAAATCTTACTACATCGAATCACTAAAGGTCAACCTCTAGTGATCGATGTAGTAAAACATCGAATAACGTTTAAAAAAAAAATAAAAATAAAAACTAACTAGCGTAGGCAGGGGGGCAATCCCCCCCTGCACCTCACACACATCCCCTACTTAAATATTCCAACTCCGAGACCGCACTACATTGAGGTAAACAGAAATCTCCCCCTATGGAGATTTCCGTTTACCTGCACAATGTTCTGCGCTTTCGATGTTGTGGTGCCGACAATATCAGCTTTGATATTGTCTGCTTTCAACATCGTGAAGTAGAGCCTCTAAGATGACCCCTCATGGTTCAGGTGGCCCAAACAAGCCACTCTTCTTCAGATTTTCTGAAGCCCTAAATATTTTTTCTGCAACAGAATATGAATTTTCTAATGCTACCAACTTTGAGAAATTCTTGCTAGTTTTTTATCATTAAAAAACTACCTGGATAATTACACAATTATTCTTTTTTCAAGAAGAACAATGTTTTTAAGATACCTTCTGTAAATTAAAATGATCTGCAAATAAAAGTAATAGTGATCAACATAGGATTTTAATCCTTATTTGAGGGTCTTTTACATGTTTATTTCAAGAAGGTCATATCTGCAATAACTACTCATGTCAGACAGTTGTTGTTGGTCTTTTTGGCTTTATCTTGGTAAGGGGTCGCCAAAGCGGAACTCCAGTCCACTAATGATTGGCAGTAGAGTTTTACGAAATGCCGAGGTACCAGCTTGACGCCCAACCTTCAACGAAGGCATGCCCATTTATGCATGCATGTCTTTCGAACGCTACCCAACCGCGAGGAGGACATGCAGACTCCACACAGAAGGCGCTCCCAAGCCATGCCAAGACTCAAACGGGAGAACCTCTTGCTGTAAATATTAAAATGGCCCCAGTAACAGCCTCTTTTTATATTGGAAAGATTAAACCTTTCTGAAATTTCTAAGAAAAGAGAGGTATGACAAGTGTATAATATTCATTCACAAGATATAACTATATATATATATATATATATATATATATATATATATATATATATATAAATATGTGTGCAAAATTACAAAATGAAAAAGCAGGCTTCATGAAAACAGGAAGTGTATTAGATCTCTGGCACCTTGGCAAAAGATTTTGGAATGGTTCTCTATCAATGGCCTTACGAAAGCAAGAGAGAGAGACCTCGTGCATTCTGTTTCCTTGTGGTTTGTGAAGCCCGCTTTTGTTGTCTTGTCATTAATTTAGGATGTTAAGTTGTCAATCTCACCTTCATTCTTGCTGGATGGGTTCGGAGCCGAACCTCTGCTCCGACTCGGCCTATTACTAAAGCCAGAGAGCTATTTTTACCGACTCGAGGCGTGATATACCCAGATCTTGTTTGCCGCTTCACCTATGAGGTTGCGTCTTTTTGCTGGCTCAGGTTATATTAATATTTTTCTTGGTTTTTAGTCAGCTTTTTGGGGTTAAAATATTAGTGATAGTGTTTTTTAGTTACTACCCTTAGATCCCTGTTTAGGATTCCCTCTTAGGTAGTTTTTGGTACTGTTTTTTTCCCCTCACCTAATAGTTAGGCACTTGGCCAATCCCCTTCCATTCCTTTTTGTGTGTGTTTGTGCCTTGTTAGATTGTATTAAAAAGTGTGGGGTTTTGTTATATTTTTTCCAAGTCTGTTACAACTTTTTTGTGTGTGTGTGTGTGTGTGTGTGTGTGTTTGACTCATTCTGACTAGACAGTCATCCCTTTTTCAGGATGTCTAAAGACACTAAGATCTCAGGCTTCAAGAAGTGTGACTCGTGATGTCAGAAGATGTCTCTGACAGATGGTCACACTTCTTGTGTATATTGCTTGGGCCCTCTGCACCTGCAGGACTCTTGTTCTGTCTGCCATGCGTTCAGTCCAAGAGTCCTGCAGGAACGCAGGAATAAACTTATTTTGAGAGGCTTGTTAAAGCCTGAAGGTTCCCCGGCTAAGCCTTCATCGGGTAAACCTTCTAAGCCCGCCAAACCGTCGGCTCCATGTTCGGAGCCATCACTGAGCGGTGCTACTACTATCACTGCATCGGTTCCGGCTGAAACCAATGATTCTAGGCCTCAATCGGCTCCAACTCTGCTGTCGGAGCTGTCTTCGAGCAAGAAGCGTTCCAGGTCTCCTTCCCTAGAATCGGTCCACTCGGCTCCGAAGTCTCCCTTGTTATCGGAGCGGAGTCGCAGGTCTCATTCCTCTCGGTCTTCCAGGCTGTCGGACCATGACCTCGAGAGGGTGGTTAGCAGACTACTTAAGTCGCAGGCACTGGCCCAAATGTTGCATAGCCCTCCTCATCAGTGGCTTTAACTTCCCCCTCTTCGATTCCTCCTCCGACTCTTCCTGTGAGTTCGGAGCCGGAGATCATAGGGGTTGGGACCGTCGGAACGTTGGAGCCGATACGACCCCTTTCGGCTCCCTTGTCGGCTCCAATCTCTTCCTTGGTTCCATCCTTGGAGGGATCCGGGTGCCAGGACTCTCTCACTGGCTCCGAGGGGGCGAGTGGCATTGGACCTTTGTCCGACCCCGTTCTCCCTCTCGGAGCTTCGGCGCAGGTGAGTTCGGCCCCGACATCGGCCTCGGAGCCGTCCCTCTCGGTGCTGGGAGGAGTCCTTGTCTCTTCAGAGCGGGGACCCCCTTCCCTGCCTGATAGGGGCGCCTTTGACTTCGGCTCCTCCCTCTATGGTGCCTGCTTCAGTCTCTACCTGCTCTCTTGATCCCGAGCGTGGAGAACCGATGCTACAGGTAGCCCCATTGGGCATATCCTCCTCTTCTGAGGCCTCCCCTGATCCTTCAGGGGACCCCCCTCGAAAGAGAAAATGCAAGAGGAAACATATAGACTCCCCTGAGTCAGTCACATCGGACACTGACTTGGATGACTCAGAAGGGTCCCCAAGGTCCCCCTCTGAGGATGTCTCATTTTCTGACATCCTAGAGATTCTTAAGCAGAGGGGAAACTGGTCTGCCCCTAACCCTTCTGAGGACGAGACGGTGTACCTGGATGTGTTCGGTTCTCGCCCTTCCACCTCCTGGGTGTCTCCACCTTTCAACCCGCTCATGGATGTGGTGGCTCAAAAGGCGTGGACGGCTCCGGATACTATGGAACCAACTCCCCGGAGGCCTACAAAATTTATTACAGCCCCTTCTGACAAGCAGTTTCTAACTAAGGGCATCCCTGTTGATGCCATGGTGGTGGCGGCGGCCACTAAAAAGGAGTTGGCTGACCATTCAGTACCTGTCCGTCCTCCTAATAAGGAATCTAGGACTATGGACAGGTATGGTAAGCAGATGTTTTCCTCAGCGACCTTTGCTATGCATTCGCTGAATTATTTGTGCCATTTCACCCGTCTCCAGAGAGACCTTCTTAAGGAACTGGGTGATACCTTACAGGACCCATCAGCTGCGGGTTCTCAGGAAAAGATCAACTCCCAGCTGAGGACCCTAAACTCCTCCATGTGGCTCATTTCTTATGCAGCCGATGGAGCAAGTAGGGCTGCAGACACGGGCGTCGCTGTAAGGAGACACACCTGGATGCGGCTTTGCAACTTTGCTGACCCCTTCAAGACATCCTTCACTAACACCCCCTTTGATGGTTCTGCCTTGTTTGGACCTCAATTGAAGGATACATTGACCAGGTGCGAGCAGGAAGGCAAGACTCTCTCTGCCGTAGGAGTCCATTTTTCTACCCCTTCTAGACCATACCCTAAGGGTCAGAAAGGTGGGAAAATGTGGTTCCGCAAACCTCAGGGAGTACTGCCTGACACACATGATGAGCTTCCCTCTAGAGGCAGAGGAGGGAACAATAATAGACGCTGCCTGAGGGGCAGGGGGGGGGTCCGCAGAATCAGGGTAGCAGAGAATCCTTCTCTGGCAAACCCTTCCCAGCACCCCTGAGGAGCTGCCCGACTGTCCACCTTCGGAGGCAGTCGGGGGAAGGCTATCACTGTACCCAGAAGCCTGGCATTCCCTCACGCAAGACATTTGGGTATGGTCGATCATATCTGAGGGTACAAAATTCCCTTTATTCATACCCCACAACCGCCAAAAGGGCCCCTTCCAGATGTTCCACCCGGTCTGAGGGATCAAGCAGCACTAGAAATTTCAAAGCTGCTACAAAAAAGAGCCATCCAGCCAGTCCCAGCAGACCTGCAACGATCCGGAGTCTACTCCAAGTTCTTTTTAGTACCAAAAAAGACAGGGGACTGGAGACCTATTTTGGATCTCAGCAGACTGAACAAGTCTGTTCAAAAAATGAAATTCCGGATGGTCACACTTCAGTCCATTCTACCCTTCCTGGGTCAGGACAATTGGATGTGCTCTATAGACCTTCAGGATGCATACTGTCATATCAAAATGAGCAGGCGCTCCAGGAGGTTTCTCCGCTTACGGCTGGGAGTCAGTCACTACCAATTCAGAGCCCTGCCCTTTGGCCTCACCACAGCCCCCAGGGTGTTTACCAAATGCATGGCAGTGGTTGCAGCTCACCTGAGATGAAAAGGATTCCAGGTGTTTCCATACTTAGATGACTGGCTCCTTACTGCCACCACCAAGTGTCAGCTACTTCATTCCAGAGATTATACCCTCCAAATTTGCAACGAGCTAGGTATCTCTATAAACTCCAAAAAGTCTGCCTTGTCGCCTTGTCATCTATTACCTTCATAGGCGCCATTTTAAACACTGTGGAACTGTCAGCAAAACTGCCTGTACAAAGGATTTCAGACATTCGAGGTCATGTTCAAATCCTACTACAAGAGAGCAGGTCCAGACTAGATTCGTACTAAAAACCCTAGGTCTCATGGCAGTAGCTGTCACATTACTCCCCCTAGCTCGCTTTCACATGCGGATCCTGCAATGGATGCTGTTTTCCCAGTGGTCCTTTCAACAGCTTCCAGTGTCACACAGCATTCTAATCACTCAGTCATGCAAAAGACACCTTTCGTGGTGGATGATCTCCCCTAAGGTTCTTCAGGGCAAACCCTTTGTCCTTCCTCCTCCTGTGGCTACTGTGACAACGGATGCCTCCCTGATCGGGTGGGGGGGGGCATTTTCAGGGCAGGACAGTTCAGGGCACATGGCAGCCTTTCAAAAGCCACCTGCACATAAATGTCTTGGAAATGAGATGGTGCTTTTAGCGTTGCAGGCCCTTCAAGGCTCTCTACCCACCGGGACTATTGCAATTCAGACAGACAATATGTCTGTAGTGTGGTACATCAACAAGCAGGGCGGAACCAGGTCCTACCCCCTATGTCGAGAAGCACTCAGACTGTGGCAGTGGGCGATCTCTTCTCAATGGTTTCTGGTAGCAATGCATATCCCCGGAAAGTCCAACATCATAGCGGACAGGCTGAGCAGAGCCATTCTCATACCCCACGAGTGGTCTCTCAACCAGCTAGTAGCGGAATAAATCTTCAGGAGGTGGGGGTCAGCCTTGCTGCAATCTTTTTGCAACCCCTCAAAACAGCAAGTGCCCAGACTTCTTCACCCTCTTCCCTCTCCCAAGTCTTCCCCCCAGAGATGCTCTAGTCCACGATTGGCCCCGGGGTCTTCTGTATGCCTTTCCCCCCTTTCCCTTAATTACTCAGCTAATCCAGAAAGCAACTGTTTTGAGATCCAGAATGATCCTTGTTGCCCCTTACTGGCCTCGACAAATTTGGTTCCCGTTCCTGCAATGTCATCTACTAGATCAATCCTGGCATCTGGACCCAGCGCCAGATCTTCTGACACATCAGTCGAGTGGGCTGCATCAATCTCTCCAATCTCTCAACCTCACAGCTTGGTTGCTCCACTTCCATCCCTAGCCAGGCTTCCCTCAATCTCTCATTCAGTTCGTGACATCATCCTCGCTTCGCACAAGTCTACTACCAGAAAGACCTATGCTAGCAAATGGAAGCATTTCTCTGTTTGGGCAGGGGAGAAACAAGTTGACCCCTTTACAGCCCCTGTTCATACAGTCTTAGAGTTTTTGGCAGAACTTTTTCAAATGGGATCTTCTTCAGCCACCATCAGAGTTCAGTTGGCAGCCATTGCGAATTTTCATGTTGGATTGTCAGAGACCAGCATTATGTCACACAAACTTTGTAAAGCCTTTCTAAAAGGTACCCTCTTACTTAGGCCCCCGGTAAAAGATCCTCCCCCACCATGGGACCTAAATTTGGTGCTGTCGTCTTTAATTCTCCCTCCCTTTGAACCTGTGGCTTCCTGTTGCTCTCTTGGAAAACTCTGTTTTTAGTAGCTATCATTTCAGCGAGAAGGGTATCAGAACTTCAAACCCTTTGTGTTCGCCCTCCTTACCTTGTTTTTCACAAAGATAGAGTGTCACTTAGGACTAATCCGTCCTTTTTACCCAAAGTACTCTCAGAAAAAAAATCTGAATCAGACCATCGATCTTCCTGTTTTCTTCCCATTTTATACCAATAGGTCTGAACGGAAGTTACATTGTCTAGACGTTCACCGTCAATTACACTTCTACCTGGATAGAACCAAGCAGACGAGGAAATCAGAACAGCTCTTCCTGTCTTACGCGGAAGGGAAACAAGGCCTGCCAGTTTCCAAAGTAACCTTGTCCAGGTGATTGACCTCTGTCATCATGTTGATTTTACCAGTTGAGGCATAAAGAGCTCCCTATTAAGCCCAGAGCTCATTCAACCAGAGCATTAGCTTCTTCAGTAGTCTTTCAGGCAAGATTGCCAATGGACTCCATTTGTGCAGCGGCCACATGGGCCTCTCCTCATACCTTCATTTCTCATTACAAGCTGGACATGACCTCTAGAAGTAGGGCTGATTTTGGTTCCACTGTACTCAAGAGTTTGTTCCATTGAGCCACCCAGGACTAAGGTGCTAGGGACGCTGTCCCATCCAGCAAGAATGAAGGCGAGATTGACAACTTAACATTGAGAAGTTATGTACTTACCATAACGTTCCATGTTAGTTGTCTTCTCGCCTTCTTTCTTGCGTCCCACCCTCCATCTCCCTAGCCTGGCAAGACCGAGAGTATCTTCTGAGATGTGTTATCATGAGAGTTATCTCCTTAGCTATATATATATATATATATATATATATATATATATATATATATATATATTCTCAGTCATGGTGGGGACATGTATGTCCATAGTGTTAGCTATCAAACGAGATCTGGTATATCACGCCTAGCATTATGGGACATAGGATAGCCTTGAACCGGTAAAAATAGCTCTCGAGCTTTAATAATAGGCCGAGTCGGAGCTGAGGTTCAGCTCCGAACCCATCCAGCAAGAAAGAAGGCGAGAAGAAGACAACTAACATGGAACGTTATGGTAAGTACATAACTTCTCATTATGTATCATATATGGACTTGGGACTTTTATATGTGCCAGGCAATGAAATAAATTCATGAAATTAGTGCAAAACAGTTTGTTCTATTTTTTTTTTTTTTTTTTTTTAATATGAGGGCTAGCTTGCAGTTGCTGGAATAAATTCAAGAATAGCATATGGTGAGTATGCAAGAACCTGACAAAACTGCATTAGTGGTAATGACCTTAACCTGCAGAGTGTGGAACTAATTCAGAGATAGCACAGCATTATAGCAATGTGCACTTATCAGCTGTATAGAATGACAGAGTTGTAATTCCCAACTACAGGAGGGTTCACATATTTTGAAACAGATGTATCCTTACTGATAAGAAATAGCAAACCCATGGCAGCTTACTGGTGGAGGGAAGAGGGGTTACTTCTTTTGTTGCTATTGACAAGAATTCAAATGCTAGCTTGAACACCAGAGTGTTGTGTTTGGAGTGAGGATACCAAAGCCTAGCAACTTTTGTATCATTAAGGGAGGGAGGGAAGGAAGGAATAGTCTTCAGCTGTGCTACCGACCAAAGGAATGTTCAAGAAGATACAGGCTTGATGGGAGCCTATAGAACTGGGAGTGACATCCCACATGAGCACATCAAGAAATGAAGGATCTGTTGTTGGTGTTATCATACCACACAGCTGTTATGATTAAGGTGGGTCTACTTTAATTTGTCAACCAGGGAAGTAGTTGAGACACATAATGTCAAACCAGAAACATCAAAACTCCTTGATTGCAGTACAGTGGGAAAAGAGCTTTTGCTCTTTCCGACTTGTGATCTTAGAGTTAGTGTATATAATTAACAGGGGGCGTGGGAGTGCAGACTCCCATATTGGGGGTGCAAGGAGGCTTGCCACCTGCAAAAAATATTTTATACATACCTTTTATGTTCTTCAATATTCTGGAGTTTCGATATTTCTGTTTTGACATTGTGAGTATCAACTATTTCTTTGGTTGACAATTTAATATAGATCCAATTTAGGCACAGCATTTTGATTTTGGATCTCAAATTTCCCCTTGCTCTTTTAAGATTTTTAATGTTCGTCATAAATTCAGATCTGTTTATGGATATATATCTTATTAAATAAATAAACTAAGCCTATATAAAGATACTGTATCACTAACTATATAGACACAAGAATATAAAGACCTTCTACAGTGAATAATATAAAGTGTACTTTGTTTTGAGACCCTGCTATGATTTGTAAAGGCCACTGTTAAGGTTCTTAATGCTGAGATGTTGGCCTCAGTAGGGGAGGCATATGTCACAAAGTAATGAGCACGGCTTCCACTGTCATTCGTTCTCACCTTTTGTGGGAATAAATGGAAGAGGATGATGGGTAAAGGCAAACATTAATAGTTATCTGGGCTGATATGGCAAAAGCAGCAAAAATGAATGGAAAATGTGGCTATAAACATACCAAATGATTTACATTACATTACACAACATAGAAGCAGGCTACCAATATAAAGAAAAAATAATTTAAATAAAATTTCTTAGCTGAAATTCAAGTTATGTTTGCTTCAGAACCACTGTTCACAAAATGGCAGCATTTATTTATGCAGTTTCCTAAACTCATGCCTCACTTTAACAGTGCAGTCATCAACAGTTTATAGTTATTTATAAATTCATGTGGTTCAGGAAAATGTCGAGAAGCCTATCCCTAGATCACTGTCTGGTAAAGTGATGTACTCTGAGTCATAGAGTAGGCAAACAGAGATTTAAGGAATCAACCCTTAGAGAGGGAAAGCAGATCATAACAGTTTACAGCCTTAATTTGGTGTCCTAACTGCCAGATGGCGATTGACTTCAATAAGTGGGTATAGCCATATTATTGAGTTGTGCTTCTGAATTTGTTACTTGTATTTCTTGGACTGACTACCTGAAATATCGGGTTCCTATCAGCAGACCAAAGATGCATGTTTCCGAATGCATCTTGGTCAAACTGAAAACACTGAAACGGCAAAATATCGAAGTGGCATGTAAGCAAATTCTTTCCCTGGGAAAGAATTTGCTTACCGCTGTAGTTTGTTTTTACTGTAGTCTTGGTCTCAGAGTTGGTATATTTAAGTAGGGGGGTGTAGGGGGTGAAGCCCTCCACTTAATGTCATATTTTAAAGTGTTTTCTTTCTTTTTTTTTTTTTGTTGGAACAGCGATTTTTTTCCCTTGGAAAACAAATCACTGTTCTGACAGTTTGGTTTTGTAAGCTTTCACTTACATGGGGGTGAATAATCACCGTTCGCTTACCTAAGCATTCGGTGATCGTGAATACAGTATTACAAAAGTTTATCTCAGTATATAAAAATGTAGCAGGCCCAATGGTAAACCAATGAGATAGTCTTCAAATGTCTATGATTGGGGCTCGTAGGGAGTAGTGAAGCTGGAGACAGAGGGATGGCTAAGAGAGAAAGGACTTTGAAGCTGAAAGTCATATCCTGTCTCCTCCCCTTACTTCTCTTATCCAGTCCTCTCCCAGAGAAAGGGTTAAACTGAGCAGTTAATGTGGCCTGGTGCAGACCACAAACAAATCAGCTGTAGGTCTCACATCACTAGGTGAGCAGATGTGTCAGCATTCACATACAGTGGAGCATGCTGTAATGCTAAGAACACCATTACTTGATCTCATCTTCCCTCTCATTCTCAGTTGGATACACCAAATCTCAAGGTAGTCAATAAGGTTGGATTTCACTATAAAGGGTAATGTTGCGGGACCACAAAAATCATACTGGTAGTGTGAATAATAAATCAGATAGGCAAGGTAACTGAACAAAGGAAAAGATACTTTTACCTTGTGAGGAAACAATCTGTATTACTTAATCAGACACATCTACCTTAGGAGCTAAGGGAACACACAGAATACTTATACTCTGCAGCCTAAATAGTCATTCTGCTGAGATATAAGAGATAGTTCTTATGTGATCTGTGACAACAGCAGGAAAACTCCGTCCTCCAGTGCAGCTGATCTCATCACCTCTTCCCAGCGTTATTTATCTTCTCTGTGATATCACCTAGATGTTAGTTACTGGTCAGAAAGTCTTCAGTACATTTAATTTCTTCTCTTCCATTTTCCCTTGCCCTAGATCATGAAGTTCCTACCTTTTTTGTCATCTCAAATTGCTTCAGCAAGGAATCTCTCTTACCCTGCATGCCATGCTTTCACACACACACACACACACACACACACACACACACACACATATATATATATATATATATATATATATATATATATATATAGTTCCCCGTTATAATCTCGAAATACTGAAATCTCGAATTTCAGTATCTCGAAACTATAAAGGCGAACGACTCACAATCCCGAAACCCAAAAGCACGAAACACACAATCACGAACATGCATGCACCATGCACCACACAAAACACACACCATTCTACCCACAGCACACAAACTGTACAAACCCTACACTATTATTATCCTACTTCACTTCCTGCTTTACCTACTTTCTAGCCTCACCTCACTTTAATTGCTTAACATTCTATTGTCTTTTCTTTATATTCTTAAACTAACTTTTCTCCAAGAATTTGATTGAAATTTATTATCTAGTTCTCCAGCAAGAAAAAAAAAATATGGCTTTTACAACATGCACATTAGTAACTCACTTCCTACCTTGTATATAATGTATGGTCAACTTTATTGCTTGCCTTTATATTTTGCTTATTTTGTATTTCACATATTGTACTACTTTATTGTCTCAATGTTTGTAACCATTGTTCAGTTTAATTCTTTTTGTGTGTACTCTGGAACTTTTCTCCCAGCACCTCTATTGAAAATGGGCTCATACCCAGTCAGACTTTCGCAGTAAACAAATGTCAAATAAATATATATGTGTGTGTGTGTGTATATATATATATATATATATATATATATATATATATATATATATATATATATATATATGGCCATGTCGGGAATTGCTCTTTTCTTCAATGTAGAGTGATCTCAGAGTTGGTATATTTAGTTAGGGGGTGAAACCCCCCACTTAATTAGTGTTTTAAAGTTTGTTTTTTTATTTTACGGCCATGTGAATTTTTTTCCTCGAAGAAAAAATTTGAGGACGTGGCTGTTCGTTGTTTACAGCATTCACTGTATACGTGTTGATTATGTGTTTGTAGAAGAGATTCTTTGATCACATAATATAGCCTCTCTTTATTTCATGACATTGCCATGATGGAAAATAATGAAAAATATTTGCTGAAAGCCACTTTCAGCATTCAACAACAAAACATTTTTTGCAGGGTGGTAAGCCCTCCCAACCACTCCCACCCCCAAAATACACTTTATATTATTCACTGTAGAAGGGCTTTATATTCTTGTGTCTATATAGTAAGTGATACAGTATCTGTATATAGGCTTAATTTATTTATTTAATAAGATGTATACCCATAAACAGATCTGACTTGATGAGGAACATTAATAAATCTTGAAAGGGCAAGGGGATATTTGAGGTCCAAAATCAAAATGCTGTGCCTAAATTGGATCTATATTAAATTGTCAACCAAAGAAATAGTTGATACAATGTCAAAACAGAAATATCAAAACTCCAGAATATTGAAGAACATAAAAGGTATGTATAAAATATTTTTTGCAGGTGGCAAGCCTCCTTGCACCCCCATATGGGAGGCTGCACTCCCACGCCCCCTGTTAATTATATACACTAACTCTAAGATCACAAGTCGGAAAGAGCAAAAGCTCTTTCCCCACTGTACTGCAATCAAGGAGTTTTGATGTTTCTGGTTTGACATTATGTGTCTCAACTACTTCCCTGGTTGACAAATTAAAGTAGACCCACCTTAATCATAACAGCTGTGTGGTATGATAACACCAACAACAGATCCTTCATTTCTTGATGTGCTCATGTGGGATGTCACTCCCAGTTCTATAGGCTCCCATCAAGCCTGTATCTTCTTGAACATTCCTTTGGTCGGTAGCACAGCTGAAGACTATTCCTTCCTTCCCTCCCTCCCTTAATGATACAAAAGTTGCTAGGCTTTGGTATCCTCACTCCAAACACAACACTCTGGTGTTCAAGCTAGCATTTGAATTCTTGTCAATAGCAACAAAAGAAGTAACCCCTCTTCCCTCCACCAGTAAGCTGCCATGGGTTTGATATTTCTTATCAGTAAGGATACATCTGTTTCAAAATATGTGAACCCTCCTGTAGTTGGGAATTACAACTCTGTCATTCTATACAGCTGATAAGTGCCCATTGCTATAATACTGTGCTATCTCTGAATTAGTTCCACACACTGCAGGTTAAGGTCATTACCATTAATGCAGTTTTGTCAGGTTCTTGCATACTCACCATATGCTATTCTTGAATTTATTCCAGCAACTGCAAGCTGGCCCTCATATTAAAAAAAATAGAACAAACTGTTTTGCACTAATTTCATGAATTTATTTCATTGCCTGGCACATATACAAGTCCCAAGTCCATATATGATACATAACCGAAATTAATGACAAGACAACAAAAGCAGGCTTCACAAAACACAAGGAAACAGAATGCACTAGGTCTCTCTCTTGCTTCAGTAAGGCCATTGATAGAGAACCATTCCAAAATCTTTTACCAAGGTGCCAGAGATCTAATACACTTCCTGTTTTCATGAAGCCTGCTTTTTCATTTTGTAATTATATATATATCTGTCTATATATATATATATATATATATATATATATATATATATATATATATACATATATATATAGTTATATCTTTTGAATGAATATTATACACTTGTCTTACCTCTCTTTTCTTAGAAATTTCAGAAATGTTTATTCTTTCCAATATAAAAAGAGGCTGTTACTGGGGCCATTTTAATATTTACTGTCTGACATGAGTAGTTATTGCAGATATGACCGTCTTGAAATAAACATGTAAAAGACCCTCAAATAAGGATTAAAATCCTATGTTGATACTTCTATTTGCAGATCATTTTAATTTATTAATGTTACTTCTCAGTCAGAAATGTACAGAAGGTATCTTAAAAACATTGTTCTTCTTGAAAAAAGAATAATTGTGTAATTAACCAGATAGTTCTTTAATGATAAATAAACTAGCAATAATTTCTCAAAGTTAGTAGCATTAGAACATTCATATTCTGTTGCAGCAAGAATATTTAGGGCTTCAGAAAATCTGAAGAAGAGTACCTTGTTTGGGCCACCTGAACTATGAGGGGTCATCTTAGAGGGTCTACCTCACAATGTCGAAAGCCGACAATATCAACACATATTGTTGGCACCACAACATCGAAAGCGCAGAACATTGTGCAGGTAAACGGAAATCTCCATAGGGGGAGATTTCTGTTTACCTCAATGTAGTGCGGTCTTGGAGTTGGAATATTTAAGTAGGGGGTGTGTGGGGGTGAAGGGGGGATTGCCCCCCTGCCTATGCTAGTTAGTTTTTATTTTTATTTTTTAATTTTTTTTAAATGTTATTCGATGTCTTACTACTTCGATCACTAGAGGTTGACCTTTAGTGATTCGATGTAGTAAGATTTCGATAACGTGATATAAACGCATCTCAGAAATGGTCATCTCATGTAATAAGAGTGCCAGCTCAGCCTAAAATGGTATATAAGGGGGTGAGAAAGATAGCTTGATTAGAAGAGGCCTTGACACCATTATGGATGTGTGTTGGTACAAATATTTCTTACGAGGATGGCTAAATCAGGACTCTCTTCACATGTTAGCTGCAAGTTTTGATTTAACATCATCTGTTTCAACTAAAGATGCAGAGTAATTCTAATTATGTCCTGTTTGGTTGATACCTGGTTTGGGGACACTGTTTAAGATAACATCTTAATTTTTTGGATCTGCTCTGATCGCATTTTAAATATTGTAGTAATTAAATGATTAAATGCATGTGTGTGTAGTTTAACAATCTCAATATAACATATGGAAAAGCTCACGTTTATGTCCTTTGTATTTTTCTGATTTTTTTATGACTCACTCTTACTCAGAGAAAGTGATGTGAGAGTGATTAATTTCAGCTATTTTGATGGAAATTATGCAGAGTACGGAGTTAAAACACAGTTAATTATTTTTAGCCCTTCTGATTTCAGTGACCTCTCTGTAGAAATTAAGCACAAGCCATTCTCCAGTCTTTTAGGAAAGAAGTAGTTTCCTACTAGTACTGAGTGATGTGCCTGAGCTTCTTGGTGGTCTCTGTTGGTCATGAGCTTTGTAAGAACCTATAAACCTATGAACTTAAAGACCACCTCCTCAGTGAAGCTAAATGTACATGTTTCCATGACAATGGCTAAAACATAGCCAGTTTTATGCCATTCACTGTCCTTTAAACTCTTTACTGTTCACTCCTGGGACTTATCATTGCTGTACACAACTCTTGATTAATACATTTGTTGATTAATTTCCATGTACATGCTTAAATATATATATATATATAACTTATATATTTGACCTTCTTATGCTAAAAGATGACTGTGGCATTTCTAAAAATGTTAATCTGGTTATAACTACTGTGCATATGTTATTTAATGTCTGTATACTCTGTATATTCTGTTACCTCACGGCCCAGGACACACCTGAAAAAGATCTTTGGATCAGCCTTCCTAACCAGGTAGGTAGATAGATAGATAGATAGATAGATAGATAGATAGATAGATAGATAGATAGATAGATAGATGGAAACAAATTTAGAACATAAATATTATGAAATAATCAGCAGGACTGGAGAAATATTACTTTAGAGGGTTAGCCACCTACCAGTGTGAACATTGGCTCTATAGATAATTATCAGTGTGGCTGTGATGCTCCAGTCCTGTGTCAACAATGGGAAAAATGGGTTTTATATTTATATTTATATTTATATTAACTTGGAGTGATTTTTTCACCAATCTTTACATTAGAGTGAGCTAAACAAGTGGGAATATTAGCCATTAGAATATTAGCCTTTAGTGTATTAGTGGTTAATGATTAATTTAATATATGTGTGTAATATATCCTTAAGAAGGGATACGTTTTAAAAAATTTTTTTTGGCGCCTAAAAGTTGATTTAAACAGCCTGAACGCTTCATTAAGCAGTTCTGAGGAAGACCAGCTGTTTGATGGTTGAAAGTGCTTAACTGCTGCTACTGTTTGTATGTGTTCCAGGGTGCTATCGTCTGTTAATGTTTCATCTTTTTTTCGTTTGTAAAGTTTTTTCGAGTGTTTGTGCTGGCGTTATGTGGATTAAACTCTTGATCTGACAACTGTGGTGTTTATTTGGATTGAGTCGCTCATTGGTGGTTCCGGAGTGTATTCAGGTGGTTTGCACTTCAACTTGTGAGTTTCAGATGTCGTCTCCTACTTCGGCAGCCTCCGGCGAGAATGCCAATAACACACGCAGCATTGCCAATCCAGTGCCAGCGGAGCAAAAAGCTTCAACAACGGATTTAGCACCAGTTAACAAATGGAACATGGAAGCGTTCAACAATGAATTAGCTGAACTAAGAGGTGAGGTTAAATATTTGACCGCACTCGTTACAAGACTATTTTCTGGGGTTATTGAACCCAACCCACTTGTTTTGCCAGAGTCAACTAATAATAAAGACAATGTGAAAAGTGATTTTAAATGTGCTCGTAGCAACTTTGACTCTTGCCTACCCAGTCTTCATGTCACTCAGCTTGGCAGGACAAACTGGACACATTCGGGCCAAGCAAAGCATGTATGTATGCGACAGGACATTGACCATAGCAATTGTAATGACTGTATCGATAAACCTGTAGATCAGTTTGTTGAGTATTCGGAAGTTAGTATTGATATACCTAATGGACAGAAGTCAAGACATAACAGTTCTACACAAAGATTGGACATTACTGCACCGTTATCTAGTAGCAATATAAACATATCGGATTTAACATTTGACTTCTCCTTATATGATTATGATTTTGAATCTAAGAGGACAGGTACCAAACCGAAAAGAATGGTACCCACTAAAACTTATTCAACTGTTACAGCCAAGGCAGCAAACAATGTGTTAGGATCTGACAAGCATCACCAACCATCGCAGGCTGCGAATGGCCTCCCAGTTAGTTCTGAAAACCCTGACTTATTTAATAAGTTTTTATCCTTTGATTTTAATGTGGACAGTGTTGATGCTTCTGATAATGCAGTTTCTTCACATGATGGTAATAATTGTAACGTAACAGTTAGTTTGAAGTCCATGATTTATTCCCTTGGGAAGAAACTCAAAATAATTAATGGACTTAAGGTGGACAATATGTTTTTACAGAAATGTTTAGACTATAAGATTGTACCGAAAGGACTTAGATTTTTTAAGTTACCGTTAGGTATTGACTTGACCAATTCTAGTATAAAAGAATTTAACAATTTTTTTGATGAATGTGGATTCAACTTCATTAATATTTTAATGAAGTACCATGATGAGAGACTGAGTAAAATTATTCACGAGGTGGAGGTTTTAAACACACAGATTATCAATGATTTATTGTTTAAGGATTGGGAAAGATTATATAACAAGCAATATTTCGAGGCCAAAAAATGGGCAGACAACTTATGTAAGAGGAAACTTAATAAAATCAAAAGGGATAGTGAACTATATCATAAACAACAAGTATATGTGTGGCCAAAAAAACAGAATTATTATGCAGGACAGAACAATCGGGGACGAAATAGTGAATATAAGGAAAAGTTAAGGGATGACACTCCATCTGTACAAGTAGACCATTATGATAAACAGAATTACTTGGATTTTCGGACACATTTGGAGGGCAATCATCCCCCTTATCAGAGGAAAGGTCCGAATGTTTATGTCAAGGGGAAACGACAAGGGGGATTTCCCCATCAATAATATTAGTTAAAAAATTGAATTTATCGAATACATTCATTACACACACTGATCCCATAGGTGATAGTAATTATGAGGTAACTGACAATGATAAAGACAAGGAAGTAGTAGTTGAAGGAAAAGTTGCAACATACCGACATTTTAATATCTACAATTATATAGACCTACAGATTAATAAAATATATTTTAACTTATTTTAACTTATTTTAACTTGTTTGAGAAGGGATTGAAATTTATACCCAATCCCAAATTTTCTTTAACAGATGTACTGATAGATTTTAAAAAATATATTAGGAAAATTAATTTAGAAGTATTTTTTGAAGGTAAGAACATTAAGAATGTGAACAGTACTGAAGGTGATGTAAATATTAGTCAAAAATTGTCTATCAAGAGTAAATTTACACCTTTGAACCACCCCATTATTGACACCTTTGACTTTGTCACTAGAGAGAGATATATAGTGAGTACAAACAACTTAGGAGGTTGAAAGAGTTTACTAATTTGACCTTGGAAGAAAAAGGACTACTCCAATCATTGAGAAATAATAATTCTATAAGACTTATGAAACCCGACAAAGGGGGAGGCATTGCAATATATGATAGTATGATTTATATACAGAAAATTTATGATATTTTACATAATACGGGAAATTATGAAACCATTTCTAGGAATGAATTACATATTGCCTACCGTAGAATTGATTCTTATATTGAAGAATACTTATTGGATGCGAGAATTACTAATGAGATATACAAATTCATTAAAGTTGAATATCCCAAGTTGGCTACTATGGTGGGCATCCCGAAAATTCATAAAGATATCAATGACCCCCCCCTGAGACCTATAGTTTCGGGTAGTTACTCGAAAACTTTTAAGATGGGGAAGTTCATAGACACAATATTGAAGAATATATATACCCTCATTCCACATATGGTTAAGGACTCGTGGTGTTTCCTTTCCAAGTATCCAGTTTCCAATACAGAGAACACAAATTTTAAGTTTATTATCACTATAGATGTGATTGATTTATTCTCGTGTATTCCTAAACAAGAAGGTTTGGAAGCTTTTTCCAATAGTTTGAAGAGACATACAGACTTGGAATGGGAAACCATATGTCTATTAACAGAAATGATGTCATTAGTCTTAGAAAATAACTATATTTATTTTGAGGGTGAGTTATTCAAGCAGACTAGGGGCGTAGCTATGGGGGCGGCATGCGCCCCCATATATGCCAACCTAGTCATGCTCAATTGGGAGGATGAAGTTTTGTTCAAACATCCGTCTTTCTCCAATGTCATCTATTATTCCAGATTTTTAGATGATTTGTACTTATTATGGCAAGGAAGTAAGGAAGATCTGTAAGACTTTATAGAATTTATTTATAATAGCAGTGATTACCTTAAGTTTACGCATGCAATAGATCCCAGAGGTTTACCATACTTGGACACCTTGGTAACACATGATGAGGGGAAAGTGACATCTAAAATTTATAGGAAGGTTACCTTCTCCAACAATTACTTGGACTATACCAGCTGTCACCCTTCTAAGGTCAAATACAATGTTTTTAAAGGACAATGTATAAGGGCCGCAAGAATGGTTTCCGAGTATATAGATTTGAAAAATGAATTAGCATTAATTCAAAGCTTTTTTCTTGAATGGGGTTACCCAAGAAGTATGATGACAGAGATTGTGACATATATATTAGAACACTGGGGCACCAGGTATAAACCATTATTGGGGTCTGGTGATATACAAACTCACCCTAATTTGAACAATAAAGGTGTTGGACCGAGTTACCTAAGGGCATGTATTTTACCTTACAATATGGCCACTGACAAAATTCAACAAATTATTCTAAAATTTTGGTATGTAATAAGCAGTGACCAAAATTTGGTCAGTATATTAGGTCATAAGCCAAACTTTGTATATAGGATGGGCAAAAATATGAAAAAATTATTAGAACACCACTCAGGAGTAAGCAAGTCACGCAGTTCTCACTTAGGATGCAGAAAGTGTGGGTCTTGCAATTATTGCAAATATATATACTGTGGTAGTAAAATTGTATTAAAGAATGGACATGGGAGTATTATTATTTGTAAAAATGGAAATTGTAACACTAAAAATGTTATTTATTTAGCTATATGTGAACTCTGTGACGCATACTATGTGGGGAGGACTGAACGTAGTCTGAAAAAGCGTATATATGACCATCAATATTGCATTAGGAAGAAGGATGTTACTAATGCTTTGTATAGACACGTTCATTCTTTGGGTGTTGAACACACTTTTAAATTTACAATATTGGAGGAAATCCCTAGTAACCCCATGGGTGGAGATGCCAAAGGATTAATAGCCTTTAGAGAGGCATGGTGGCAGTTGTATACTGATGCAACTTGTCTACCGGGGTTAAATGACAACATATCTATTAAAAGTTTATTAATATAGTGACATTTATAGAGTTCTTAACAATATATACATTACTTTATTATTGACTAGGAAGAATTCTATAAGTCTCACAATACAAGTACATCAATTCATACGGTACTTAATAATTGTATATATTACTGAATAATTATATATATATCCTTGTATATTTTAGTGAATTTATGACATTCAGTACATCATGTTTAGGGTTTTATACCTTGTTTATTATATAACAGTTCATACATATCACACAAATAATTCACTATTAAATATCATTTTTTTATATATTATTTATTAGTATTATATATAAGTGATTACATATGACTTCACACTTTCTATAGTGTATTGTATTATTAACTAGACATTGTTTACACATATATATACACTGTTTTTGGAATTTTTAAATACTGTTATTGAACATGTATATTAGGAACATGCTATATTGTTTATGTCTATTTTTCATTTTCATGTTTTATGTAATTATTCAACAGCATTTAATATGTATTGAACTTGTTTTTATTAATATATTATTTTAGTTTATTGACAGTATTCGAAGGTCTAATATATAGTAGTATATTTTAAAGTATATTTTAAAGTATATATTTATATATTCACACACTTTCCAAATCTTATATTTATATTTATATTTATATTAACTTGGAGTGATTTTTTCACCAATCTTTATATTAGAGTGAGCAAAACAAGTGGGAATATTAGCCATTAGAATATTAGCCATTAGTGTATTAGTGGTTAATGATTAATTTAATATATGTGTGTAATATATCCTTAAGAAGGGATACATTTTAAAAAATTTTTTTGGCGCCTAAAAGTTGATTTAAACAGCCTGAACGCTTCATTAAGCAGTTCTGAGGAAGACCAGCTGTTTGATGGTTGAAAGCGCTTAACTGCTGCTACTGTTTGTACGTGTTCCAGGGTGCTATCGTCTGTTAATGTTTCATCTTTTTTTCGTTTGTAAAGTTTTTTCGAGTGTTTGTGCTGGCGTTATGTGGATTAAACTCTTGATCTGACAACTGTGGTGTTTATTTGGATTGAGTCGCTCATTGGTGGTTCCGGAGTGTATTCAGGTGGTTTGCACTTCAACTTGTGAGTTTCAAAAATGGGTTTTAGATGGATTGATGGATGCACTGATGGATAGAACGATGGGTGGAGAGACACAATCCTAATGACTGAATATTTTGGTTATACACAAGAAGCAGCATGGATTAGCTATATTCAGACGTTATCCTTCATTGCTTTCAGTGTATATATAGCTAAAAGCATCAATCAAGTAATCAGTCAGTAAGTACTGATGAAAGGAGGAATGGAAAGTTAGACATTTTGTTCAGAGGATTATAACTGAACTATAAATGAGCTGTTTCCTGTAGTCCAAGTTACAATGTTTAAATCCTTCCACCTCCATTTGCCTATTGTGTAACTGTAAGCAAGTTACTTAATCAGAAGTACTCCCAGGTTGCCCTATGAGTCTATTGGGCTTACTTGGGTAATAAATAAATTAAATGACTGTATAAATTCTTTTCGTGTGAGAGTACTGGAGGTGAGGAAACTGAAAGCAAGTATGGAGTGTGTGGAAATTCTATAAACACCTAAGAATGGATGAACGGAGAACAAAAAATCACTAATAACTGAAAGTTTTCTCCGCTTAGCAGGATCCCAGTAAAGGCAGTCCCACACACAGTCCATAGTAGCAGCAAGGCACAAACTGTTCAGTCAATGACCGTGTAAATAAAAGGCAGTTTATTTAAACCTTATTACAAAATAAAATTCAGTTGATTAAGCGCTTTCATTCCCACTCTGGAAACTTCTTCAGAATAATGAAATAACATGTGCGGACATATTTATACTTAATTTAAAGTTCAATTCATTCCAATTAAGTCATTAATTGGTATGGTTTGATTAAAGATTTAGTACAGAATATTAAAAACTGCGTATATACATCGTGACAAATGGAAATTCTATTAATGCTACAGAGAGCCTGGTATCTAGGCAGATATTGGAAAGTTTGAATTGCTTTTTGGATTTATGTATGCAATACAAATTGTGATATTTGAATGAAATACTTGGTATTTTGAACTGTATTTCATATATAAAAGTTAGTAGTGTAAATGTAAAATTTGTGAGGTGACCTGAGTCTCTGAAGTTTATTTCAGACTGAAACTGAGAAAATATATGTAAAAATGTAACTAAAGCACAGCATTATGTTTTGAAGATTTTGAAAAAAGTATTTTTATGCCCAGCTCTGTGTCATAGATTGATGAAGCCCTGAATATGACCTAGATAACCAGAGATCAGTCAGCAACTGAGCTAAACTGAGCCACGGAAAGGAGGAAGGGGCACCGATTTACCTATCTTGGAACAGGGAGAGCTTCTGTCTGCTATAATGCTGGCAGCCCTGGGACCAGGACAAGGAGGTAGTAAGATGTAATGTCAGCCAGCTGGGGAGGGGTTTGCCAAAATAGAAAGATACCCCATGGTTGCCTGGGTAATGGTCACACCTCAAACAGTTCTTGCTCTGGTGATAGGGAGTGACTAGGCAGTAATGGTAACAACTAGATGACTGCCAAGTATGAAGCCTAATGAAAAAGGAAACAGGAAAATGTATTTTACATTTCTTAAAATAAGTGTTTATGTAAGTGCTGAAGTGAGAAAACAGCTGACAGTGCCTTTCAAAAAGATTTATGACTGAGGGGGCATGGCCATGATGAGCACAGAGTAGCAGCTTTTCTTATCAGCTCTGCCTTTACAGAACTTTATTGACAGGAAATATTGATATAAGCTTCCCTAATAATAGTTTTTTTTATTTTAATTAATTCTTTAAAATATATATTAGGGTAGTATATAAACATTTTCAAGTAGATTTTAAGTTTTCCTGTCAAAGTTACACTTGGAAGTACTACAGTAAAAGAACAGGATGAGCTTCATTAAATCTTCTCATCAAGAGACAGCTATCAAAAGAGAACTACAGTCATTACTAAGTACTATTCAAGAACTAAGTGTCAAAGTAGACAAAATGGATATAAAAATTGACAATTTCAAAGAAAAGTGTTCTCACCAAATGGACATTCTACATGAAGATTTATTGCAACAAAGGAAGCAGATTTCAGGAATGGAAACTGCATTAAGTGATATGGATAACAGAATTCAGGAGAGTGAACATAATGTTGAGTTCCTGTTAAAGCAAAATTCTCTTCTTCAGACAAAGGTTGATGACCTTGATAACAGGTCCCGTAGGAATAATGTAAGAATTTTTGGGTTACCGGATAACATAGAGGGAAATAATATGGAAACATTTTTATCTTCCTGCTTGCCTAAAGTACTTGAACTGCTAGAGGCTCTTTCATATGGTATTGAAAGAGCCCATAGATCAATGGTGACATCTAAAAACACCAAGAGTAATTATAATAAATCTGTTATTGTAAAGTTCCTATTAGCCCATGATAAGGAAATGGTACTAAAGACAGCATGGGCAAAATCCCCAATCAAACTGAAGGACAATATTATACTTCTTGATAATGACTACTCTTCTTCAGTATTATCAAAAAGGAAAATTGTCTTGCCTTTAGTCAGAGAACTAAAAAATAATAAAATAAAAACCCATTTGCTTTTTCCTGCAAGACTGAAAATATTTTATCAAGATGGTTTTAAAATTTTTGATGACCTAGCAATGCAATAACTTATATAAAATCTAATAACATACTGGAAAAAGTAGATGAAATGGAGTGGGCCAGTCCTAGTCTCAAAAGAAATGCTGAGAACAACACTTGGAAAACATTTGACCCTAAAAAAAATCAAAAGATGAATCATAACAAGTACATATTTGCACTTGATTCACTCAGTTGGGGAAATGAAAACGGACATCCAGGTGAGCTTTTGGTATTATATTTAATATAATGTAAATTAGTTAACTAAATAGTTGTTTATTTTGTTTTATAGAATAGTCGTTTGTTGGGATTTTTTTTTCCATTTGTACTATTTGTTTAAGATTAATTATCTTAATGTTTATTGGTTTGATTCCCATGGATGCAGTGATTCTCCTGTCTCGGATATCTATGCTTCCAGATGTCTTGTAGTGGTGCTTATCATTAGGGGGCGTATTTGTTTATCCTGATTTTGGTTCTTATAGTGGTTGGAAAACTTTTAATTATAATTGCTGTGTTTGTATTTTAGTTGATTTATGGTTAATTGTTTGATAAAGGAATCTTGTATGATGGCCCGATGTATAGTTGCAGAATTGCTATGCTACTGATGGTACTTCTGACCCAGGATATGAGTGGCAGTGTGGCTAGAGTAATGGCATGGCTTCATTGTCATTTCCCAGTTGTTGGTGTGTTTAATTGGAGGCTCTGGTTTGGTGCTCTAGCACTGCAGAGACATGTGTGGTGTTGTTTGTGTTAATTGTATGTTTTGGTGCCTGTGTGCTTTGGTCGGAGATTAACCAGAGAGTCTGGTTGATAGTGTGGTGAAGCTTTGCTTGATAGCTGTCACTGCTTCGTGTTGTGTATGCAAGGTTTTTTTTTTCTCTCATCTCTCGGTATAGAGGGAGTCTCGAGACATTGCCTTATATATAGTTAAGTAATGTTTTACTTACTATTTCCCGCTGGAACTTTGAAAGCTTTATCTTCATGATGAGCTCGAGACTGTGATATCCATCGCGGCTGGAAAGCTCGGAGCTTTCTTAAAACGTCATCATGAAGGCGTTGGAAGTAAATTGATCTTATGATCCTCACTGGGAAGCTACTGAATTTAATTTGTTTCCTCATACAGCATACGGAAAGAAGATATAACTAGATTACTACTTTCAACTTATTGTAAGACATTATATGCAATAATCTCTTAAATAAATAGGGATTATACTACGCACTTGGCCTAAATACTTTTTCTGATCATCATCGGTATTCTTGAGCCTTATGTATTTATATACGAATAGTATTCTCATAAAATATTTGCTTTATGTATGACAAGGGTGCCGGTATCTTGATGAGAAATACTAGTTGTGATTTGTGCATTTTTGGAAGATTTAATAAGGCTACAAACTGTTTATATACTTGTGTTACATAAACATTTTTTATAACTATTGACTTGCTGAGAAAATATTCATAAAGCATTTAACAAAATGTTAACCTTTGTCTCAGTTGTTTTTTGAATGCATTTGTGTAAGAGGCTGATAGGGATGTACCACATAGGCAGCAATAATATTGCAAGGACAGGTGCATTAAAAATAGTTAGATCTGTTTATCATTAGAAAATGTGAAATTTTCATCTTTTGTTTTGTTAATGAAATAGCTTTTCAAAATTCAAAGATAGTATAAGCTATAATTGAATAATAAAAAGCTCATTATATTTAAATAAGCCTTTTATATAGTTTACAGGAGCTATTTAAGCACCTTGCTTCTTTGAACTAATATGACCTTTTCGCTAGTTTTCAGTATGGTGCTAGATCCTTTGAGGTAACTCAGATTAATGCAATGAATGGAAGATCAGACTTTTAAGGTTTATTAGTCACTCTTCTATGAGAGACTGCACCGGGGTGTTTGGTTATAAGAAAACTAGCAGGATGTTGTTGGTTTTACTTCTTGATGAGTAATCACTATATTTGGTTCCTGGCAAGGAAATGCAGTGTTAATTTCTTTCAGAACAATCAGTATGTTAGTTGATTGTTAGTAAAATCACTTTTATTAGCATCGTAGTTATTAGCTGCCAATGTTAGTGGTTATTGAAGACCCTTAGGTGATTCATTTAAAACTATGTTCCATTTAGCTGATCACCTATGGCAGTACTATATATCACACTTCAGCCTTTATTAGTCATATTTCGGTAATAAAAGAATGCCATAGTCTCTTTTTAAGGTTCTTATCAAATGTGATTACTTTAAAACAGAAGAGTGAACTAATAGTTCATAGTAGTTCTTAATAACCTACTAAGTAAGAAAATGTAAGAAAATTCTGTACTTTATTCCTAAGATGTAGCTGTCATCAATTTACTAATTGACACAACATTACATCTATTTGGTTCATACAAAAAATTGTTTATGATGTTGATGAGAAGCCTTATTTTTATAGTTATGACTATAGACATTTAGGCAGGTGCTGATTGGATGCTGCTTTTGATAGGAGGTCGATTCGAGTGACTGATATCAGTAGAGTTAGGAGTTTTAAACTCCAGAGGCGTTCGGGTTGGTTATTTTGTTTCATGTTTATGTTATAAATATTTTCTAATAACTTTTCAGACGTTCATATCTTATGTAGCAGGAAACAACCTTAATTTTAAGAATATGATAATCTTACACTATGTTTGTTCTAATGATCATAATAGTATTCCTATTAGATATATTCTTGTGTATTTCTTAGATCAGTATGTTTATATTTACATCATTTAATTTTCAATGACTACACTAAAAGGTATATCAGTTAACTTGAATGGTTTAAATAATCGTAATAAAAGGAGGAATTTAACTAGATATCTTAAGTTACATAAATCCCAGTTAGTATTTTTACAAGAAACTCACTTAATGACAGAGGATATATATATAGCCTAGTACCAACCTATGAACATCCACACCTATCCCATGTGTAGGAAGTTTAGTAAAGAGACACTCATAAGTAGAAATCTATATATGAAACTTTACTTGACAGAACAATCCTTGCCAACCAGCCCACGATTCCTTTGAGCCATGTAACTGCTCTCATCTCCTCCTAAACCTTTGCTGTTCTTCCCCCAATGGGCTAGGACACACACACACACACACACACACACACACACACACACACACACACACGCACACACATACACACACAGTTATATTAAAAGGAATGTATTTTCTTCCACTTCTTTCTTCTTAGTGGTTTTCCATGTCTTGTCTCATTCTGATGTAATGATAACCATGACTGAAACAATTGCTAAAGTAATAGTTATGATAAGAGAACGTCTGACTGGCTGAGATTGCTAGGCTTTAAGAGATGCTGCTGGTAGAGTCTGCTGACAGACATACTTTATCATGCCAAAAATCATAATGGGCCATTTATACCCAGATCTGCCCTTTCTGCTGCTGTTTCTTTTATCAGTGGTAGCAGGTTGGCAGAAGGTATGCTGCTGATGGTTCAGAGCAGGCAATCTAATGCCCCCTATAACTTCCTGCTTTTGTGTTGTACAGGGCCCCTTATGATTTTCTTTCAGTCGCCCTACTTCATTGACTATGACTGGTGCCCCTTAACTCTTCTTGAGCAGTATTATCCACCGGATTGCGGTTCCTGTCTTATGGTGATGTTCCTGATATCAAAGCCTTTTGTGATGTCACATCATTGAATTCTGTGAAGACAGTAATATATTTTCATTCAGTACAACTGGCATCACTTCTGTCAGCACTGATGGTAGTCCGAGTGCTACTTCTGTGCACCAGACTCTTGGAGACAACTTTAGCATCAGTACTGAGCAACTCATTATCTCGGGTTATTTGGTGCAATTGTAGTTCAAAATGCCAGGCCAATCTATCAATATTGTCTGGTTCCTCTTAGAGCCATATGTTCCTTCTTAAGTGCCAGTACAGGTACCATTCGATATGCTTGCTTCATGCTTTCAGCTTTTTACCTTTTGAACCCAGCAGGGCAGAGGAATTCTACATCTTTTGGAGCCTTCCTAAACTAAGCCTTCCAAGTATGTTCGCAAGATGGGCACAAGAAAGGTATAAAAAAATCCAAGCATTTTGTCTCCCATAGAGGAATTTGATGATGAAGGTGGTACCATCTCCCCTGTCTCTTCCTGAAGCTAGAGAGTAGAACTTGCATGACAGTATAGAGATGGTTTCCAAGTCAAACTCTTCTAGCAGAGGAGGCTCCAGTGGACCTGTAGATCCACCCAGCAATCCTCCTGTGTAGTTCCTGTCTTAGTGGATGTCGGCAGCATAGCATAGAAAATTCTTGATACTGTGATCTCTGTTCCCAAAAGAGCCCAATCACATGTTACAGTATCCTAAATAGTGGATGATTTGAGAAGGTATTCCAGAACCTTGCGCACTGTTATCTGCAGTGGCTTTAGAAGCCACCTACAGTCTAGAGCCCCAGTGTTCAGTCTCCAGACAGAGTTTTTTAAGTGATTAATAGATTTTTTGGAAGTTTGCAAGTTTGTGTCTGCATTGCGGACACTAAATGATGTTGCTGTTATGATACCTTATGAAAAGAAATTTAGCAGACAAAATGTACAAGAAGATACTGTGATTACCAAGTGAGCCATTAAGAAATAAATTCCTCTTTCAAACCTCAGACACCTCTAATATGAGCAGTCTTGTAAGATACTTACTTTGCGATGTAGTTGAGGGTGCTGTTAGAGCTAGCACAGCAATTCATCGGCACACAAGGATCAGGCTGATGGCTTCATTAAGGATGATAATTTGTTTGAGGAAAAAAGGTAAAGGAGCACCTAAAGAATATGGGAAAGAAAGACGGGCCTTTCTCAGACAAATATGTAAAGTTTTAGCACCCCTGGCTTACCTTCTCTATGATACAGAGAAACTAGCTCCGTATGTAATTTTGCAGAACACAGTAATAAGTCTCAACAGGAGGCAGATGGTATGAAGCTCAGTTACCAGGGCAGCTTCTAGCACAGTCTGGAGCCTATAAACAGAGGCAAAGGTTCTCAGTGACCATTATGAAGACATTCTCTATTCATAGCTGTACATAGCTTTTCTGAAGTATTGCTGAATTATGCCACATTGGAGGTAGCCAAAATTCATGCTTCTACCCTTCTGCTTTGATTTTTGAATGACAAACAAATGGATTAGGATATTAACATTCAGAGAGTTCTTAAGGTATCTTTTAAGCCTTTCCATTGCCGCTAACTCTACTCTTGCCCAGTATCCCACCCTATAAGAAAAATTGTGCAAAAAGAGATTTCTTTCCTACAGTTAAAAATAATGATTGAGGAAATCTCACCAGATCAGATATGGTTACTATTACAGGGTCCTTTTGGTGCCTAAGAAGACAATGAATCTAGACCAATCTCACAACTAACCTATATAAACAAACCTTTTATATGGTCACATTGTTGTTTGTCATTGCCTTCTCATCAGATAGAGACTGTCTATTCTGTTTTGACCCCCAAGGCACTGTTTAGATAATCAAGGATTCCAGGAGGGTGTTATATCCTTGGTAGTAGCCAGTCAATACTCTGTTTTGTGTACTTTCATTCTATGTCAACTTGCCCGCAGATGTTCATCAAATACATGTATGTAGTTGCAGCCTGTCAGTGCTTATGGTGTTGAGCTATTCCTGTACTTTGATAACCGTCTCATAACTGCAATTTTTTAGGCAGTGAACACTGTAGTAGTCCCTGCTCAATGCATGCCATTCTCCAAGGATAAAAGTGAATCGTGCAAAGTCCCAGTTGTTGTTATCTCAGTTGTTTACATTCATAAGATGCCAGTTAGACATAATGCATTGGTGTGCATGTCTGAGTCAGTAAAAGATATTATTTCTAAAGACTCCATTATTTAAGATGATCAGTTACAGCACTGTTTCAGCTCAGCAGTGCTTGAAGATTTTTGACAGCCTATGGTCAGTTCGTATTCTACTCCATGCTAGATTTTACATGAGGGTGCTATAGTGGACAGTAGAGTTCAGTGATCAGAGACTTCTATACATTCCTTATGAATCTCCAGAACTTGCAAACAGCACCACCACTGGTTGACAGTACTGGACATCCTTACTTATGGAAGCTCCTTCCAGTTGCCATCTCCACAGACCTTAGTCATTGTAAACATCTCTGCCCTAGGATGGTGGGCAATACAGCAAGCACACTGATCTTGGTATGTAGGCAGTTCAGGTATCCAGTCCAACTCCACATCAATGTTCTTGAGATGAGGGCAGTCCTTTTCACCCTGTTGGCTGTTCTAGGCTCTTTGAGGACATACTTGACATTCACTCTTTAAAATAGTAGTAGTGTGGTGCATTAACAACTGGAGGGTATTGAATCTTACTTCCTGTGCTAAGTAGCTATGAGTCTGGAAAGGGTTCCTATTACATTGTCGAAAGACAACAATGTCGAACACACAGAAGAATGAAACCGGCGGATATTGACGTTCGGATTGCGGGATCGCAGTACAGTGAAGATTGGAATATTTGCTCTTTCCTCACTGTAGTGCGATTTCGGAGTTGGTATATATATTTAGCTGGGGGTGTGGGGGGCACAGCCCCCCATAATAAAAGTTTTGATATTCGGCCGTTTCACTCTTCTGAGTGTTCAACATTGTTATCTTTCAACAACGTAATATGAACCCTGTCTGGAAATGGGCCATCAGTCCAACTGCTTCCTGGTGATGTTCATCGTGTAATACTGCTGCAGTCATCACACTAGGGTTATCCTGCCATCAGGCGGTCCCGCAGTCGGCCGAATCCCAAAGTCTTGGTCAGGCGTCGGTTGTCGTCGCTTCTTCCCTGACGTCAGTGCGACAGGGGGATAAAAGAGGCAACCGACACCATTTTCTTCAGTCTTTCTTGCCGCGCGGTGCCCGAAGCAGAAGCAGTTCGTAAGTGCCGGTCGGCTAGATCCTGAGATTTTCGAATCGAATTTCAGCCCGAAGTCTTCTCTAAAGCTAAGTACCCCGTTGGGGAAACTTTTCTTGTCTCAGACCGATGTCAGACAAAGTTAATAATTGCATTTCTTGTGGGAAGCAAATACCTCATAAGGATTTTCATTCTTATTGTATTCCTTGCCTAGGCCCAGACCACGATGTCTCTGGTAGTCAGTTTTGTGCTAGGTTCAATAAACATAGAATCAAGCGCCGGGAAGATTTTGCCTGACATTATTTTGGCAGAAAATTTAATTATAGCATGTCGTCGGAGCAACCGACATCAGCAATGATTAAAAAACGCAAGGATAAGGACAGGCAACCAAGGCCAAGACCAGATACCGAGGCCTCAGCAAGACCTGCCGCTGGTTCTCCGGTTTTCAGCGAGGTGCCTACGCAGCCCCTGACTACCGCAGATTTAGAAATTCTGACGGCCTCCCAAACCGAATCAGCTGGGCCTCAGGAGCCGGTTCCATCTCACCCCTCGGACGCCAACCCTGACGGTGATCCGGAGATTTTGAAGAGGCCTTCGGTTTCTGAAGGTGTCTTCAAACTGACAACTATCTCTATCAAGTCTTATGCTAAACTTAAAGCTCCCTTAAAAGTTAGGAAACCGGGTCCACAGTCCCCCCCACAAGCCCCTATGCCTAAAAAACAGATGCTTAAGATGGCTGAGGATTTAATTACCCTTATTGGGTTCACAACCCCCTCCTGACAAAAGGCCTAGACTGGAGGAAGATTATCCTTCCTCTGACCAAGCATCCATTTCCTCAGCTAACTCTGAGGACCAGGATTTTTCCTTCCCTCCTTATGAAGACTCAGATGCTGAAGAGTCCATTCCCTCTGTCTCCCCTCCTGAAGACTAGTCTTTTGGGGAATCTTTACACACCATGAGGGAACACTTCCACTGGGAAGGCCAAGATTACTCTGACTCTAAGAAAAGACTCTGTGAGTTTCTTCTTCTCCCACAGCATAGACCCCTTGCAATTCCTCCAGTTTTAGACATTTTGGATGATGTTTACACCGAATCTAGTCTAAACCCAGATTCCTTACCTCCTGCACCAGCTAAACCAGACAGATACTACCGAGTTCCTGATTCTCATAAGTTTCTATATAAAAGCCCTGTTGCAGACCCCAAAACCATTTCCCAGGGTCCCAAAGGGGTTAAGGCTTCTACTGCTAAGAATCCACTACCTTCTGAAAGAGATTCCAGAGCATTAGAAAGATGGGGGAAGAAAGTGTATACGTCTGCCACTTTGGCCATGAGGGCCTTAAACTGCCATTTCCACATGCTAAAATACCAGCAGTACTTGATTACACAGTTAAAGCAGAAAATGATCCCTCAGACAGATCAACCTGATTTCAAAGAGATGCAGGATTTGCTGCATGCAGCAGAACAGGTGGGAAAGGATACCTTACAGTGTGGTTTTGATTCATTGGAAGCCTCGTGTAGAGCAGCTGTCACAGGATCTGTAATACGTAGACATGCTTGGCTAAAAGAGCAAGCCTTACCAGGGCATGTCAAAGCAAAGTTATTGGATGCTCCATTGCAGAAAGATGTGTTACTTGGTGTCAAAGCAGAGGAAGTTTTAAAGAAAATGGAAAAAAAGGCAAAATCTATGCAGACAGTTAAAGATTTTTTACAGGTACAACCTCCTCGTTTCAGCAGAAACTGGCCATCAAAAAACTGGTCCTTTCCTGCATCAGACAGACCCCAAAGGGGTAGGTACAGATGCTCAAGGGGCAGAGGCCAGCCACAAGGTCCTTTCAGGCCTAGGCAATGGCACACAACAACTCAAAGAGGTGGAGACGAAAGATCTCAACCCTTCAGGAAACAAACACAATGACTTCCCTCTTTGCCTGCCAAGCAAAATTGCCCTGGCAGCACCTTTGGGAGGAAAACTGGCTCTATTTCCACAAAATTGGCACATCATAACAAAGGACAAATGGGTTCTGGATATTATTACCTGAGGCTACAGATTTCATTTTCACATTTTACCACAGATGAGAGGCATGCCAAATCTGCCTCCAAACCAATGGGTAGAGGCACAAAAGCAAATTTCAGCTCTCATGGATATGAAAGCAATTCAAAAGGTACCTACAAAGGAGCAAGGTCAAGGTTTTTACTCAAGACTATTTCTACTACCAAGAAAGGACAAAGCCTGGAGACCCATTTTAGACCTCTCAATTCTAAACACTTACCTGGAGTACCCAAATTCAAAATGCTCACACTACAGCAGCTTCTTCCCATGCTGGGCAAGGAGTCTTGGCTGGTGACGTTGGACCTCAAAGAGGCATACCTGCATGTCCCTATCAGACAAGATTGCAGAAGATACCTCTGATTTTTGGCAGGTACAACGCATTATCAATTCTCTGCATTGCCCTTTGGCTTATCTACTGTGCCCAGAGTATTTATGAAATGCCTGGCATCAGTAATTGCATACTGCAGACAACGAGGAATACACATTTATGCATATCTGGAAGACTGCCTGATCCAAGCGGACAGCAAGGCCATTCTATTACAGCATCTGGCATTTGTAACAAAGCTGCTAAGTTGCCTAGGGTACACAGTAAACAAAAAGAAGTCAAAGCTAATACCCTCACAAGACATAATATTCCTGGGTGCCAGGTTAAATACAACGGCCCAGATGGCTTATCTCATGCCAGACAAACAAAAACAACTGACTCAATACTTCAAAAAGATGGCAACTTTTACCCAGCTCACTGCAAGGAAAATTCTGCAGGCATTGGGGTTCATGGCATCCTGCATTCAACTAATTCCACATGCAAAGCTGCATATGAGGAAATTACAATGGTACCTGAAAAGTCTATGGACTCAACACAGGCACAGCCTCGAAACAAGTATACCTCTCATTCCCTGCCTTCAAAAAGAGTTCCTATGGTGGGCTCAAGCATGTCAAATAAACAAGGGTCTTCCTTTTGTCTTACCTCCAGCAAACCAAACTATGACAACAGATTCTTCACACTACGCCTGGGGAGCACACATGACAGGACAGTGCATACAGGGTAAATGGTCCGCAAAACAAATGCATCTACACATCAACCAAAAGGAGATGCTAGCTGTGCAAAATGCACTGACAGCCTTCAAGGACCTCTTGCATCCAGGACAACTACTAATAAGGACAGACAACACCACAGTTATGTGGTACATAAACAAACAGGGAGGAACACACTCCTACCCTTTATGCAGACAGGCAATGACCTTGTGGAACACAGCATTGACTTTCAAAGTACAACTGCAAGCACAATTCCTGCCAGGAAAGGAAAACATATTGGCAGACGAATTAAGCAGAAATTTGGCAGATCCTCACGAGTGGAGACTACACCCACAAGTATTTTCAATGATAATTCAAAGGTGGGGACACCCATACATAGATCTATTTGCCTCCCCCAACAATTGCCAATTACAGAAATTTTGCACAAGGACTTATCATTCCCTAGCCTGGAAAGTGGACGCCCTATCATTCAGTTGGATAGCATTGACAGTCTGTCTTCCCACCACTACCTCTCTTGACCAAGGTATTACTGAAAGTCAGATCAGAGAGACCTCAAATGATCCTCATTGCTCCGGACTGGCCACATCAGCACTGGTACCCATTACTAAGGACCTTGACTCACAGCCCTCCATGGATCTTACCTCAATTCCCACTTCTGTTGACTCAGCAAAACTCTCAGATCCTTCACAGTCAGGTCAGGACTTTAAATTTAGCTGCATGGAGAATACCTTGAATTATCAATCAACACTTCTCTCAAAGGATGTCCTGAATGCCATTTTGGAGGCCAGGAGGCCCAGCACCAGAAAAACTTACTCAGACAAATGGAAAAGATTTTGTGCATGGAACCAGGCTAAAGGCCAAAATCCTTGGATACCAAACATTCCTCAAATACTGCAATACTTAACTGAGATGCTACACAAAGGCCTTTCTTTCTCATCCATTAAGATCCATGCTTCGGCCATTTCAGCTCAATATAATACGGATCCTCCCATATTCTCACACCCTTTACTAAGGCATTTTCTCAGACGGGCTAAGAATATAAGACCCCCCCCGAAAACCCCCAATGCCAGCTTGGGACCTCATCTTCGTTTTAGAAAAAATAACACTGCCTCCTTTCGAACCAGCTTTCTCAGCAGAACTACAATACTTGTCATGGAAAACAGCTCTGTTGCTGGCTATCACCTCAGCACGCAGGGTCTCAGAACTACAGGCACTTATGGCAGTGGAACCTTTCATCATTTTCCATCAGGACAGAGTCTCATTACGAACTAACCCTACCTTTATGCCAAAGGTAGTATCCAGTGTGGCTTTGAATCAGACCATTCATTTACCCACCTTTTATCCAAACCCCCAGAATAAAGGAGAAAGACTCCTTCACTCTTTGGACATTCACAGACAGCTACGTTACAATTTGGATAAGACAAAGACCTTCAGAAAAACTTACCAACTCTTTGTATCCTATACTGCAGGTTCACAAGGAAAGGCTATTTCAAAACAGACCATCTCCAAATGGATAGCACATTGTATCCATTTTTGCTACGCGCACCATGGGAAAGCAGTGCCTGTTAATATTAGGTCCCATTCTACCAGGGCTACAGCAACCTCAGCAGCCTTTCTCAGGGGGGTTCCAACCAAGGACATTCTGGAGGCAGCTACCTGGAGTTCAGTGCACACCTTTACCAAGCACTACCACCTTCCATTATACTCAAAAACCAGAGCTGGTTTTGCCACTGCAGTTCTGCAGGGCATCCTAGCTTTACCTAACCCAGTTTAGTACCAGCCACCCATCCATAGCTTTGGGATTCAATCCAAGTGTGATGACTGTAGCATTATTACACGATGAACATAGTACAGTTTTGTACCTACCATAAATGTAGATTTTCGAGTGTATATACTGCTGCAGTCCCGGTTACCCTCCCACCATCCCCTCTACATACCAGGGTGTTAGTTATAACTCCATGTACATCAATCTAATGGATGCATGCCTATATGGTGTATCTGCTAACAGCTAGTACTATTGTTTATCTACTAAGGTATTTTGCATAGTTATTTGTATTGCCTTCTTAGTTGGGGGCACCTGACATCTGGGGCAAGAAAAACTGAAGAAAATGGCGTTGGCTGCCTCTTTTATCCCCCTGTTGCACTGACGTCAGGGAAGAAGCGACGACAACTGACACCGGACCAAGACTTTGGGATTCGGCCGACTGCGGGACAGCCTGACGGCAGGATAACCCTAGTGTGATGACCGCAGCAGTATATACACTCGAACATCTACATTTATGGTAGGTACAAAACTGTACTTTCTAAGGGAAGCCAGTTCCTGTGTGCATAGACTGAGATGATGTTTAGTGATGGTCCATAACTGATCCTTCGGCCACTCAAACATTGTGTATGAGACCAACCTTACTCTGATCTGTTCACATTTTAACCAATGGCAAATGCAGCAACTTCTTTTTCCTGATTCTGCCTGTAGGAGATTACCTCATTGATATGCAGTCATCCACAGATGTTCACTACCAGACTCTGTTGTCCTCTCCTCCATTTCCTGTGATGATATGGTTCATGTAGAAAGTAAGGTTATACAAAATAAAAATCATCCTCATAACCTCCAACTGGTTTTGACAAACATTTTTCTTTGCTTCACCTTGTGGAAAAGTCCCTTTAAGTTTGATCCAACAGAATATTGTTAATCCATCCCTTGGGAAAACCATAGCTGGGTATTCACGTCCCCAAACTCACAGCTTGTTTTTTGTATTGCCAGTAAGTACCATAATATCTCCTTAGCTATGTGAGCAGTACACACCATTTCATTTTCACAAAAGCTGCCACTTGGAACATTAACAAAAATAAGGGACATTCTTTGTAGCAGGTAGAATATCAAATTCCTTTTTTGCCATAGTACCTTAAGTATTAGGCTATGCTGCTGATTTTTTAAATGGCTTTGCTGCCCCTCTATCAAAGTTCATCTCATTGTATTGTGATTTTGTTTTTTTTACTCAGGGTCAGGCTGTTCTTGTCTGGCATCCACAACCACCCCCCCCCCCCGCAACACAAACACACACCGGATCCTGTGCTGACCTGGGATTTCTTTTCCGTGCTGGAAAAGATTACTGTACCTCCTTCAAGCCAGTTTCTTCAACCGATTTAAAGTACCTGCCCTGGAAGTACTTTTTTTTCTAGTGAGAGTGTCATCTACATGAATTTCTGAATTTTATGGTTCTTCAAATTAATCCACTGTAAGTGGTCTTTCATAAGGATAAAGTTACACTGAGATCTTAATATTAACCAATCCAACAGTGTACCTGTCAGCCTTCTTGAGTATTCTATTTTAGGTGAATGTTTGCTTCATTGCATTGACATACATTGGCAGCCCAGATTGTCTTTCATTGTCAGGATAAAGGTGATCTGTAGAGACAGCAAAAAAAAGTCCTATACTCTTTAACAACAAGCATTACACATAATATATCCATCTGTGCAAAATCTGGCTGGATGCCGGTATGAATGCCCTTACAGGTTGAGACATTATGAGGTTTTTCTTCACATTTAATGGTGAAAACTGTATATGAAGGTTTCCTGTACACTGCTGAATGTTTAACTAATTATTACATAGTATGCAAGGTTCATGTGAGAAACTCTGTCAAGTAATTTAGAGCAATCATGAAGGGGATTGAACTTCATTTGCTCCTTGCCTTGACATCATATCTACAGTAAAAAAAATCTACATTAAAGGTTTTGTTGATGTTGCATATTAGATTCAGCCCTTTTGAGCGGGTAGTGCATGAGGAGTTAGACTTACGGATATGGAGCATCTCTAGTAGGGCATGGTCTGAGATTGCCTTGTAGGTAAGACACAGATCACCCCTGAGCAATCTGTACAATACCAAGTAAAGTAATAGTGGTTTGAGCCTGTTTGCAAAGGACAGGTATTGGAGGCCATGGATTCTTTTTGTGAGGTATTTCAGTGGCCTTTCAGTTGGTGCAGATATTTGGAGAGGTACATCCCAAATGTGGCATTATACTCAGTTATTGGTCTAAAATCACAATAAAGGCAGGAAGGATGGTAAATGACTCAGTCTTCAAAACACAAATGTAAAACAAACACACAAGACTGAGTCAAAATAGTGTGGCAATCACAGCTGTCTTTAAAAAATGAAGAATCCACTTATAGGCACTTGATAAAATGACCACTTTATTACCAACGTTGGTAATAAAGTGGTCATTTTATCAAGTGCCTTTAAGTGGATTCTTCATTTTTTTTTAACGACAGCTGTGATTGCCACATTACTTTGACTCAATTATTGGTCTAATGAGGGAGGAGTATAGACAGGTAATAACCTCCTTTTTATCTGGATGCAATCCCTTTACTTATGAGATGAACCAAGTAAAAGGCTTTTCTGACCACTGCTGCTACATGATGGTCGAATGTGAGGTTGTTATCAAACTGAATGCCCGGTCTCTCACCATAGGTTGTGTTCTTAGGGGGTTGCCGTTGATGTGGTAATCAGTAGGGGTCATGTTTTTGCCAAATGGTATGATGACACTTTTTCTTGTATTTAGCTTGAGGTCATGACTTTAGCTCCAGTCATTAGTTGCTGTGAGACTCTCTTGCAGTATGTTAACATCATTTGGGGAGTCATTGACAGCACCCAACTTAGTCATCCGCAAACTTGGTCAGCCACAGGCCTTTTGCCTTTGCCTGGACCTCTGAGAAATACCAAACAGTAGGGGTCCAAGGACAGATCCCTGGGGAACTCCACTAGTGACAGGTCTGCTATCTAGGTAGAGGTGCCTAGGAACTCCACTAGTGACAGTTCTGCTATTGGAGGTGCCATATCGTGTGTAGGATGTATATCGCTAGTTGTTTTGTTTTTCTAACACTCTATGTAATTTCACATGTATAATTTAAGATGTGTGGTGTAGATTTTTTCTAAATGAAGCAGTCCTCTATGTTCAAAGATGAAATCATTTGCACTATCAGCACACTCTAATCTTGTATTCTGGACTCTTTTAGTGCCCAAGCAGTTGAAGGACTTCAGACTTATTTTAGACTTAAATGGGGTCAGGTTTTTTTTTTTATCTTAAAGGAGCCCTTTTCCTTGGCATTTAAGCAGATTATCTTTCCCTAACTATTTGAAGGAGATTGGGTGTGGTCTTTATACCTACGTTCACTCAAAACAGCATAGGAATCAAGAATTCTCTTCTTTTCAGGAGACATTCACTTCCAGTTTTGGACATTGCTAGTTGGTCTTGCTATAGCCCCCATAGTTTTCAACAAATGCATGTTGGTGGATGGTACATCTAAGCTTGTACAACATAAGGTTTTCTGCATACTTGAATAACCAGCCTCAACTATGGACAGTTTCAGAACTGTGAGGGGATCGCTTCTATCAGCTTATCCAGTCTTTAGGGATCATAATGATCACTGCAAAGTTCTAGCCTGTGCACACTTAGTACGTCATTTGGACATTCAATTTGGCTGAGCATAATTTCCTTCAGATTGGATATTGTCTGCCCACTGCATCACTCTCTGTATGAGCTTTTGTGATGGGTACTTTATCTAATGATAGCAATGATTTACATGAATACAAATGCCAGATATTAATTCAAAATTCTACATTGATGCTTATGGTTAGCTGAGGTCAGCTGATCTATCTCAGGGACTTCCCAATTAGGGTATCTCAGAAATACAAGGACTACATCATACGGTGTAATAACAAGTCCATCCTATCCCTAAGCAAACCTTTTCAAGCTACCCTTTCCTTTCAGCATCATCCCTACCATGGCAGTTATCATGAAATTCTCTACTCTAGGCTGGAGCAGGTCATTTTTCTGGAACAGCCAATTTAAGATACATAGTTAAAGATCAAACCCACCTAAATGCTGTGAAAATCAGAGCTATCTTCACATTTCAGAGCTCCCTTCCCTAAGGTGTTGTTATCCACACCAGCAGTAAGGCTGTTGTATGGCATTTCAACAAGGGAGGGAAGAGAGCACTCATTCCTACCTTTCATTTCAGGAGGCTCTGAGTGGAAAGAATTGGGTATTCCCCACCAATTAAGTGCTCATGGCTAGCCACATCCTGAGAGAAGCCATAGGTTCTTACTAAGCTTACGGCCAAAGAAGACCATCAGTAATCTCAGCCATATCACCTTCAACTAGTGGTGGAGACTTTCTCTACACATGTCTGAAAATTTGTGAAAACCCATTCAGTCATCCGGAGTGGTTTTAAAGATTGCTAGGGAAATACCATGCTTGATACTTACAGACAGCCTATTCCAGAATGGAGATATATTTTGGTTAGGCATCTGCCACTCTGTGTGGTGGTATTAAGGTGATAGTGTAGGTTTGTGTCTCTAGAACATGTCTGCTTTGCCACTTGCTCTATTAGGTGAAGTAGTTCAAAAAGTGCTGGGTCATTTTTAGCAGACAAAAGATAAGCAGAAATCACCCCTCAGGAGTCTGGGGCACTAAGTAGAGGGAAATGGCTTTTAATCTTTCAGAGTAGCTAAGGGTTCTGAGATCTTTTTGGTGAGGAAATGTTGAAGGCTCAAGCTGGTTTAGTTACTTGCTGATGTACATGATAAAGGGTATATTATAGCAAATTATGAGTCTAATATGGGATGCATAAAATGAAACTATAACATCTTTGGACATCGAGTCTATACTACAAAGGACAGACTGATGTCCTTCAAGGATGCATCTGCAGTCTTCACAAATGGGTTGTCCTGTCGTCAGGCAGCCCTTCGGTCGGCCGGATTCCAAAGTCTGGGTCTGGCTTCGGCTGGTGTCGCACTTCACCCGACGTCATTGCGGCAGTTCTTCGGGTATAAAGGCATCAGCCGACACCATTTTCCCCAGTCTTTCTTGCCACGTGGCGCCCGAAGCAGAAGCTGTTCGCAAGTGCCGGTCGGTCAGATCCAGAGATTACTACTACCGAATATTGCCGACCAAGACTTCTAAAAGCTAAGTACCCCGTTGGGGACTCTTTCTTGCCTCAGCCGATGTCAGAGAAAGTGAATAACTGTTTATCTTGTGGGAAACAAATACCTCATAAAGATTTCCACTCCTTTTGCATACATTGTTTAGGCCCAGACCATGACGTAGCAGCTTGTCTAGCCTGTGCTTCTTTTAACCGACGGATGCTTAGACGTCGGTCGGAGTTTGCTGAACAGATTTTCGGCTCCGATTTTGCATATATTATGCTGTCGGATCCTCCGACTACGCAAAGTACCAAAAAACGCAAAGAAAAGAACCAACACTTGCGGTCCGCGGTTTCGGCCGAAACCGCAGTTAAGCAAACCACGAGTGTCTCGGTTTCGGCCGAAACTGAGCAAGCGGTTCTTTCTTCAGCCAAAATCATGCCTTCTACCGAGGCCTCTTCTAACCTGGTAGAAATGGCTTCTGAAATCCAACCTTCTGTTGCGGTTTCACAGGATTTATCAGATACCATTCCCCTGGATATTTCTACCCCTGCACGTGGAGCTGCTAGGCCCCCTGCAGCAATGTCTATTAAGGCCTTTGCCAGGGCTAAAGCAGCCAAAGCATCAAAAACGGTGCCTGCCAAGCCCCCCTCTCTCAGGCCCAGCACCAGCTCCCATATGCTTACTTTGGCTGGGGATCTCATCTCTTTAATTCGTGGAGCCCAGCCTCATTCAGACAGGGCCTCTATCCCTCCTCCAGAAAAAAGGCCTAGAGCAGAGCCCCCTGAGCCAGTATCCACAGATGATTCCTCTGATGACTCAGATCATACAGACCCTCCTGAGGCTGCTTATTCTCCTTACAAAAACTCTGATGCTGAGGAGTCCATCCCTTCAGCCTCTCCTCCTGAGGAATTTTCCTTTGGGGAAACCTTGCATGCTATGAGGGAACAATTTCAGTGGCAGGGCCAAGATTTCTCAGACTCCAGAAAAAGGCTTAGGATCTTTCTACATTTGCCACAGCATAGGCCTTTAGCTATACCTCCAGTACTTTCTGTTGTTGATGATGCTTTTAATGATGCTTGCACTGCTCCTGATTCATTACCTCCGGCTCCTGCTAAGCCCGATAGGTTCTACAGGGTCCCGGACACTCATCACCATTTATATAAGGCTCCTTTTGCAGATCCAGAGACTATCTCCCAGGGTCCTAAAGCCGTAGCAGCCACTTCCACTAAAACCCCTCCCTCTGAAAGGGAATCCAGGTCCTTAGGGAGATGGGGTAAGAAAGTTTACACCTCTGCTACTTTGTCAGCTAGAGCTTTGAACTGCCAATTTCATATGATTCAATACCAAGAGTTTATGCTTGACCAGTTGACTAAAAAGCTGTCCTCTGAAGAATCTTTAGATAAGAAATATATTCAAGAAATGGTGCATAACATACAGCAGGTTAGTAACCATTCTTTAAAATGTGGCTATGATGCACTGGAGGCTTCCTTTAGATCAGCCATGACTGGCACAGTTATCAGGAGGCATGCATGGCTGAAAGAACAGGCATTGCCAGACCATGTCAAATCAAAGCTTTTGGATGCATCTATGGACAAGGTCAGTTTATTTGGTTCCCCTGCAACAGGTACTAAAAAGATGGAAGAGAAAGCAAAATCTGTACAAACAGTGAAAGATTTCTTACAAGTTCAGCCTCCAAGGTTTAGCAGGAACTGGCCCTCCAAGAATTGGTCCTTTCCAGACTCCTCTAGGACACAGAGAGGCAGGAATAGGCCGAGAGGCAGAAACCAAACTAGGGGTGCCTACAGGGGCGCCAGTGGCAAGGTAACAACCAGCGAGGCACGGATGCAACCACCACCACTACAACAACTCATTCACAGTGACTTGGCGGTGGCAACCAGGGAACAACTAGAAGCACCCTGGAAAGCTAACCTTATTTTCAAAGAACTGGCATTGCATCACAAGAGAAAAATGGATTTTGCAAACTATAGACCAAGGTTACAGGTTCCATTTCCATACTCTACCAGGCAAAAGAGGAATGCCAAACCTGCCACCTACTCAAAGGACAGAAGCTCTAAAGCAAATATCTCAATTACTAAGAATGAGAGCTGTGGAAAAGGTAACACTTTTGGAGCAAGGAAAGGGGTTTTACTCCAGACTCTTCCTGGTACCAAGAAAAGAAAACAAATGGAGGCCTATTCTAGACCTGTCCGCTTTAAACACATTCCTCATTGTCCCAAAATTCAAAATGCTGACCTACAGCAGCTTCTTCCCATGCTGGGCAAGGAGTCTTGGCTGGTAACTCTAGATCTTAAGGAGGCATACCTGCACGTCCCCATAAGACCAATTTACAGAAGATACCTCAGATTTCTTGCAGGATCAGAGCATTATCAGTTCTCAGCATTGCCCTTTGGCTTATCTACTGCGCCCAGAGTGTTCACGAAATGCCTGGCATCAGTAATCGCTCATTGCAGACTTCAGGGGATTCAAATCTATCCCTACCTGGACGACTGCCTGATACAAGCGGACAACAAAATAAAACTAACAGAAGACCTACAAAGAGTCATTTACCTGCTGCAAGCCCTGGGATATACAGTCAATATAAAAAAGTCAAGGCTGATTCCATCCCAAAGAATAACCTTTCTGGGTGCAGAACTGGACACATCAAAACAAATGGCATCCTAACTGCAGAAAAGAAAGAGCAGCTTCCTCTACTTCTTGGCATTAACAAAGCAGAACCATCTAACTGCGAGAAAAGTGCTGCAAGCTCTAGGCTTCATGGCATCCTGCATAATACTGGTCCCTCATGCCAGGCTGCATATGAGAAAGCTACAATGGTACCTAAAGAATTTGTGGTCTCAACACAAGCACAGCCTAGAAACCAAAATTCCAATGATTCCCTGCCTGAAGAAAGAGTTCCTATGGTGGGCTCAGGCCTGCCAGTCAAACTCGGGATTGCCCTTCTGCAAAAGCCAACCAAAACAAACCATCACGACAGATGCCTCAGACCTCGGTTGGGGGGCACACATGCTGGACAGGTGCATTCAAGGCCTATGGACTCAAGACCAGCTGCACCTGCACATAAATCTAAAGGAAATGATGGCAGTAAAATTAGCAATCCAGGCCTTCAAACCTTTTCTCCAAGAAGGTCAGCTGATGATAAGGATAGACAACACCACAGTTATGTGGTACATCAACAAACAGGGAGGCACACACTCATATCCTCTATGCCGGCTGGCACTGGACCTATGGGATGTGGCTCTGGGCTACAACATTCAGTTACAAGCAATTTATGTACCAGGGAAGGAAAACATTCTAGCAGACATATTAAGCAGAACTACCACAGATGCCCACGAATGGATGCTGCATCCGGACATCTTCAAAGCCATCACAAGAGAATGGGGATTACCACAAATAGACTTGTTTGCATCCCCACTCAATCACCAGCTAAAGAAATTCTGCACAAGGACGTACCACCCACTTGCTTGGAAGGTGGACATCTATCTTTCAGTTGGAAAAACCTGATAGCATACGCATTCCCACCACTTCCTTTGATGCACAAGGTGCTTCTGAAGATCAAAGAGGAACATCCGAGGATCATTCTGATAGCTCCAGACTGGCCAAGACAACATTGGTATCCATTGCTGAGGAGCATGTCCGGGAACAAATATGGACACTGCCCTGATCCCATTACTGTTAACACAGAACAACTTCAACATCCTGCATCCAAACCTGAAAACTCTGCAGCTAACTGCCTGGAACATTACATGACAACAATTAACCCAAATTTATCCCAAAGGGTTAAGGACATAATCCTGGAGGCTCAGACCTTCAACAAGAAAGAATTATGCAGCAAAATGGAAAAGATATCTCACTTGGAGTACTGCAAAGGGCAAAGTGACACTGGTGAACATAGCCAACATCCTGGAGTACTTGGCAGAGCTCTTCCATACAGGCCTGTCCTACTCTTCCATCAAGATACATGCCTCAGCTATTTCAGCAGAATACAGCTTGGATCCTCCTGTCTTCTCATCCTCTGCTCAGACAGTTTCTGAGAGGAATTAAAATGTGAAACCTCGAAACCTCCATTACCAGCATGGGACTTGAACTTTGTACTAGAAAATTGACACTTCCCCTAACCAGCAGCAACAGCAGAATTACAATACTTATCCTGGAAGACTGCATTCCTGCTGGCAATAACTTCAGCAAGAAGGGTCTCTGAACTACAGGGATTAATGGCAGTGCAACCCTTCCTGATCTTCCATCAAGATAGAGTGTCCATGAGAACAAATCCTACATTTATGCCTAAGGTGGTATCCAGAGTCTCTTTAAATCAGGCTATCCACCTTCCTACATCCTTCCCCAACCCACAGAACAGGGGAGAAAGACTACTACATACCATGGATGTGCATAGACAATTACGCTACTACCTGGACAGGACAAAAACCAATAGAAAAACTGACCAGCTTCTGGTAGCATATGCAACAGGGAAGGAAAACCAATTTCAAAACAGACAATCTCCAAATGGATAGGAAATTGCATTAGATTTTGTTACTCCTATCATGGAAAGAAAACTCCAGAGAACATCAGGCCTCACTCCACAAGGGCTACAGCCACTACCACAGCTTTCTTACGAGGAGTGGCTACCAAGGACATTATAGAGGCTGCTACTTGGACCTCCGTGCATACATTTGCCAAGCATTATAATTTACCTTTATACTCTAGATCCCGAGCTGGTTTTGCCACTGCTGTTTTGCAAGGGATCCTAACTACACCATAATCTCTACTCATTCCTCCTCCCTAGTTTAGCTATGGTATTCTACCCATTTGAAGACTGCAGATGCATCCTTGAAGGACATAGTACAGTTTTGTACCTACCATAAATGTAGATGTCCGATAGGAATGCATCTGCAGTCAGGATTACCCTCCTTCCCTCTGAGGTACTCCTAGGGTATTTGCCAACCTTCAGCTAGCTTGGGGATCTATTATGGTGTATTTGTTTGTATATATGTACATACATGCTTATTTTGTGTGTTTGCTCTCTACTATTTGGAAACTTTGGCATTTATCCAAATTTAGCCATCCAAGAGGGCACCTGGCATCTGGGGCAAGAAACACTGAGGAAATGGTGTCGGCTGATGCCTTTATACAAGAACTGCCGCAATGACGCCGGGTGAAGTGCGACACCAGCGAAGCCAGACCCAGACTTTGGAAAAGGGCTGCCTGACGACAGGACAACCCATTTGTGAAGACTGCAGATGCATTCCTATCGGACATCTACATTTATGGTAGGTACAAAACTGTACTTTATCAGCATAAGTACTAAACACTCTGAGTATGCCAAAGTTAAGTAGAATGCTAACTGTATAATAAACAGCAATGGCACTACCTTTACCAAAGGAAACTACACTGCATTTCTTGACATTGATGCTAAGCTCATGATTAATGTACCAAGCATTTGTTGGAGAATTTGAGTAGTAAAATAAGGTTTGATATGGGGATCACTTGGCATAATGGTTAAGGTCTTCACCTGTCACGCACAAGGTACAAGATTCGATCATAATGCCTGTTCGGAGTTTGCTTGTACTTCCTGTGTCTCTGTAGGGTTCCTCTCAACTCTGAAAAACATGCTGTGTGTTTCTATCTCAAACTCATCAATGAATGGAACTGTATGCAGCAGCACAGACTCTACATGGTGCCCTGTATGGGAAAGAATTGTATAGACCAATCGCTTTGGGCATTTAATGTGCTGCGCAGTACCCACAAGATAGGAGAACATGGATCACAGACTACAAGCCATGGCAGGGCTAGCCACTCAGTGGTGTAATATACAGGTGTAAGTGATTCGGTCATGTTGACTAATGCCACCAAAGGGGTATGGGTATTCAAGCACCTGACCTACTACGACTTGCACCAGGGACCCATGCTAATGGTGGAAAGGGTGTATGTGCCCTTATTGGCCAGTGTGTGCCTGCCGTAAAGCTAGTCCAGGTAACCCAAGCTGGTCAGTAAGCTACTGGCCAGCCGGTGTCCAGTTGTCTAGCTTGGGTTATCTGGGATAGCACTGTTGAGTGAAAGCTAGATGTAAAACTAGTTAACCTGCCAAGCATGAACTAGAAATTTTGCACTCAATCTAGATTCACTGACAGGTTGGTGCTTGGGAGTGGATGACATCATGGTACATAGGAGGTTGGACATCCTATGTATGCAAGATGGAAGGGCAGTGCAGCAAAGCCACTTGACTTGGGATCCAGAGTCTACTACTCAGGAGGAAGATAGGCTAGAAATTGTGTAGGAATTGTGGTGAGAGAGAGGCTTCAGAAGCCAGTGAGGGACATCATCAGAATTAGTAACAGACTCATGGCAATTGGACTCCAGTGTAATGATAGGGCAGCATTCATAATCTCAGCATCTGCCCCACAGCAGGGTTCTGATAGTGAGGAAAAGAGTGCATTCAGACAACAGCTGCAGGCCTTATTAGGTAAAGCAGGACAACATGAATTGGTGTTGATAATGGGTGGCTGGAATGCACATATTGGGACAGACAGAAAGGGATATGAGGATTGCCTGGGTCCACATGGGTGGGCAACAGGAATATAGAAGGAGAGGCCATTCTAGACTTCTGTCTGGAAAAAATGACTTGGTAGTTGCCAACACGTGGTTTAGAAAGAGAGACAGTCACAAGATCACGTACAAGAGTGGCCAACATGTAACTCAAGTAGACTTCCTCTTAGCAAGGAACTTGGAACAAACTTCCCTTACACATACGTTCCCTCTCCCACTTGTCACACTTCAAAAATGAACTAAAAATTCACCTCCTCAACTCCAAGACCTGCCCCTGCCTTGACCTAACCTAACCTCCATACACCCATTCACTTATCTAGGTACCTCACTCCCCTATCTTGCACCACTCCTTGTAGGGTGGTATGTACTGATTTCTTTCAAATGACAATGATGCAAAAAATTTTTTGTATATATGTACTGTCTTTGTAGATACATTATCGTGTTCTTTTTTTACTTATGCCTGCTCTCTACTATGTCTTTTACTTTTACTTTTGCTGTATAATCAACTTATATAATTCTGTTGTTGTCTGTTATAGCCATATGAACTTAATTGTTTGAAATGTGATGTACTGTTACTGTCTGTTATTGAAGCATTTCTCCTCCGGTCTTCTCTGAAAATGGGCCCCAAGCCCAGTAGGACTAACCCGGTTAACAAATGTCAATAAATAAATGAATAAGGAGAGGGCACTGGGGTAGAATCAGTGATTGCAAAGTCAGCCCCAGTGAAACAGTCAGCATAAACCACTGGTTGCCACAATCAGTTGCAAGCAGTGGTCAGAGAAGGCTCTAAGGTCAACAGAGACCAGACCTGGAAGTTGACTGGAGAGAAAGTACAACAGTTCAAGGAATTACTTAGGGCAGTAGCACCCCAAGAAAAGGAGGAAATAGGTGGAGTTGACGAAGAATGGCAGCACCTCAAAACAGCATGTGTGAGGACTACAGAACAGATATGTGGCTGAGCCATGTATGGAAATAAGGTACATAAGGAAGGCTGGTGGTGAAATGCAGATGTCCAGGAACTCATCAAAAGAAAGGAGGAGTGCAGGACAAAATGAGTGATAGAAAATACTGACCAGGCTAGGTAGGAATACTAGTTGGTTAAGAAAGAAGCTAAGAAAGGAGTTGCAGTAGCAAATAACAGATGATCGGAGTCATTCTACCAAATTCTAGAAAGTGACTCTGTAGGTGGCACAAAGAAACTAGGTTGCAAGGCAAAGACAGAAAAATAAAGAAGATTGACACCCTTCATAAGGGATGCCAAAAACAACCTGCTCACCAGTCGACAGGACATCAAATGCAGATGGAAGGAGTATTTCATGCAGCTTTTGAATGAAGAAAACCTCACAGAAACTGTACTTCCCCAGACACAACTACAATGAGAGAAAAAGAAGAGCCCACCGTAGAAGAAGTAAGAATAGCATTAAGGAAAATGAAGTCATGGAAAGCAGCAGGCTCAGATGTGGTCCCTGCAGATATGATAAAGATGATGGGTGAGAAAGGGGGAGAAATGGCTCCTGAGGGTACTCATAGCAGTGTGGAGGGAAAGGCATATCCCAGATGATTGGAGAATAAGTATAGTTGTGCCAGTGTACAAGAACAAAGGGGACGTCTAAAGCTGGGCTGTACAGAGGCATCAAACACAGGATCATAAGATCATAGGAAGATGTTCTTCATGTTTCACTGTTGCAGTCATTACATTTGGTTAATCTGCTTGCAGGTTGCCCTCAGTCGGCCTGATTAACAAAGTCTTGGGTCCTGTGTCGGTTGCTGTCCCTTCTTCCATGATGTCAGGGGTATAAAACATGCAGCCAATGCCATTACATCAGTCTTTCTTGCCCTGCGGTGCCCGAAGCAGAAGCAGTTCGCAAGTGCCGGTCGGCCGACTCCTGAAATTTTCATTTTCGAGTTTCAAAACCAAAGTCTTTACTAAAAGCTAAGTACCCCATTGGGGAAACTTTTTCTTGCTCCTTACCGATGTCAGTAAAAGTTAATAATTGCATTACTTGTGGAAAGCAAATCCCTCATAAAGATTTTCATTCGTACTGTATTCCTTGCCTAGGCCCTGACCACGACGTACCTTGCTGTCGGTTTTGTGCTTTATTTAATCAGCGCACTATCCATCGTCGGTATATTTTTGCCTCTAAATATTTTGGTTCTCAGTTTAATTATCCAGAAATGTCAGTTAGCTATCTGACTACCGGGATTCCAAAAAAACGTAAAGATAAAGACAGAGACAGGCCGCCGAGGTCCAAAACTGCCGACAACGCTTCTCCTAAGCCAGTCGCCAGTTCGCCGGTACTCAGTGAGGCGCTTTTGCAGCCCCTGATACCTGCTACTTCTGATTCGCAGGCCTCTACTCAGACCTATTTGGAGTCCAGTATGCCGCGAGATGCTTCAACTATGGAACCCGTGTATGTCTCTACCTTAGATGGGTCCGGAGCCGCTGTGCAGGCACTGGCTTCTGAGGGTGTATTCAGGCCTATGGACTTGCATATTAAATCAATGCCTCCTTCATTACTTAGGCCTAAATCTCGATCCATGTCTAAAAAACCGACGCCCAGGCCTCTATGCCTAAAAAAACAAATGATAAGAATGGCTGAAGATCTAATAACTCTAATCAGGGGTAGCCAACCCCCCCCCCCCTTCTAAGATGCCTAGGACTGAGGTTGATTATGAATCTTCTGATCAGGATTCTGTTTTTTTCTAACTCTTCTGATAACCTGGATTTGTCCTTACCTACTTATGAGGATTCTGATGCAGAGGACTCAATTCCCTCTGCTTCTCCTCCTGAGGATTTTTCTTTTGGGGAAACCTTACATACTCTAAGGGAGCATTTCCACTGGGAAAGCCAGAATTTTTCTGATTCAAAAAAGAGGCTTAGGGATTTCCTTTATCCCTCCTGTACTAGACATTGTTGATGATGCTTTCTCGGAATCTAGTTTGGCCCCTGATTCCCTGCCTCCTGCTCCCAGTAAACCTGACAGATACTACAGGGTCCCTAAGTCCCACAAGTTCCTTTTCAAAAATCCTATTGCAGATCCAGAGACTATTTCACAGGGGCCCAAGGCCATTAAGGCTTCTATCGCTAAAAATCCTACTGCTTCTGATAGACTCCAGGGCGCTGGATAGATGGGGGTAAGAAGGTTTACTCTTCTGCAACCTTGGCCATTAGGGCTTTAAACTGCCAGTTTCATATGTTAAAATATCAGCAACATGTTATTGGACTGCTTAAACAGAAAATGATGTTGATTCCTGACTGTGTGGAAAATAAAGAATTACAGGATTTAATGCATTCTGCCGAACAAGTTGGAAAACATACTTTGCTATGTGGTTTTGATTCATTAGAGGCCTCTTGCAGGGCTGCTGTTACTGGGTCTGTGCTCAGAAGGCATGCTTGGCTTAAGGATCAATCTTTGTCTGATCATGTTAAAGCTAAATTGTTGGATGCTCCTTTAAATCAGGACCGCCTGTTTGGCAACAAGGCTGAGGAAGTTCTTAAAAAGATGGAAGGTAAAGCTAAATCTATGCAAACTGTTAAGATTTTTTACAAGTTCAGCTTCCTAGATTTAGTAGGCACTGGCCCTCTAAGAATTGGTCCTTTCCAGCCCCTTCCAGGTCTTCTCAAGCCAAACCCAGACACAGCAAAAACCCCAGTTTCAGTCCCAGGGGACTCACAGAACTAAGCAGTGGGGGGGCCCTCCACTTCAAACTT